>NW_024090291.1:0-50254 GCF_014356525.2 Nilaparvata lugens
ACATGGGTACAGACAAGTATAAAATATTGTTCAGGTCCTTGCGAATTTCAAATCATTTTTATTCCCAAGTAGCACAATTTGATGGGCCAACGTTGGCAAAGCGTGGGTCAAAACAGTTGGTCAACCGTTAGAGATGGCGGTTGGCGCTCTGTGGGGCCATTGTACAAAACTCAACTGTTTCCCAACCTATTGCCACTCATTACCCAACAGCTCATAACAGTTCCCCTACCAAATCAGTTTCCCTACCAATGCCAACTTTGCCACCCATTGCCCAACAGTTCCCCTACCAAATCAACTGTTTCCCTACCAATGCCAACTTCAATACAACAGTTCCCCTACCTAAAGCCTCCAATGGTACAATAATTCCCCTACTCAATGCCAACTTCAATTCAATGGTTTCCCTACCAAATGCCAACCATAGTGCAACAGCAGTTTCCCTCCTATTGAAACCCATAATTATAGAATGGTTTTCCTACCAAATATCACAGTTTTTGTAGCTGAAAACTGTGAAATTTGGTAGGTACACCATTCTATTGTTATGGGTTTCAATGAAAAGGGAAACAGCTGTTGCATACATGGCAGCAGGTAGCATTTGATACATATATTGTTATATTGTTTATTATAGTTATTTTTCTCTATAAAAGCTATAACAGCTAGGGTTTTGTCAACTGGAGCAAAAATAAATAGTTTGAAACATTTCAAAAAGTTGGTTTTGTTTTGAAGAAGCACTAGCAGTAATATAGTAATATAGAACATGAACTAAATGTAACAAAGAGGCTTGTTTATATGAATAGTGTAGAATTCAGAGACAGTATAATCACAGTGTGGCCATTTGTTTGAAAAAGCCAAATTATGGAAAAAGTATGGTGCATTCAAAGAAGCTAAGTAATCAAAATTGAGACATCAAATAAGCACACTGTAATTATACTCTGTAGTGTGAAATAAAGGAAACAAATATAAACTACATGAAAAATCCTGTATATTGTAAAATTATTACAAAACACAGTCTTATAGGCTAATAATAAAATAATAGTGATAATCATAAGTACGTATAAGTATCAAACAAATTAATCAACCTATATTCTTAATACAATAGTAGGGAAAAGAAAAATCTCCATAAAGAAATTTCAATAATATTCATGTGTTAGACTTATTACACATACTATCAGTATATGTAAGAGATTTAAATAATATTCACATGTGTAAGTCTCACACAATAAGTAATGAAATTCATAAAGTGAACTCACTTTTTGTATTAGACAAATCAAATTCTATTGTTAGAGTTTTCAGAAAGAAAACCAGAACAAAGTACCATATGATAAAATAAAAGAAAATCACATTCTATTATGTACTAAGATATTGTAAGTACCATATAGGCTAATAATAAAATAATAGTAATAATCATAAGTACAGTATAAGTATCGAACAAATTAATCAACCTAGTTTTACAAACTTGGGGTAATTTCAAATAAAGAAGAGTTTTCAGTAAAACGAGTCCATGTTGCAAAAAGGAATACACACAAAACTATCATTGTTTTGACCAAAATTTGGCAATAAGAAACATTTGTATTTCAGCTCTACACTATTTACAGAATCTTCTTTTTTTTCAAGTTTGTCTACTACAAAAATACCCAGCTTGCTACTTTTCAATGGTATTTTGAAATAGTCATCTTTAAACTTGAATACATTACATTCTAGTAAGTATGAGGAGCTACCACATTTTTTTCTTATTTTATTTACAACTAAAATTTCATTTTTAAACGTACAGAAACAACCATCTTTGATTCCAGTCCCAATACAGCATGTACTTCCATCACTGAAAGGTATGCATTTGAAAAATCCTTCAGCATTTCTCTTAACACTTATTTTAGGGTTTTTGTTGCACGATATCAATTTTCTCTCACCCAGCCTTTTTATCACTTGTTCAATGGCATTGTTATGGGAGCGTACCATATTTTTTATAACTTTCATATGATTTTCAAAAGGAAAAGCAGAAAATCGATCTAGTGAGCCATAGTTTTTTACATCATTAGGAAGGTGTGTGAGGTTATGAAAGTTGTAAATTAAAAACTCTCTACCATATAGACTAGATGACAAGTGGAGAAAATGACTGATTAGTTCTTGACAATAGTTTCTCCAACTCAAATCACTTCCCTTATCACTAGTGAGAATGTATGCAATGACATGAAAAACAGTAAAATGTTGAAAGAGTTCATCAGGTAATATCTTAAAAAGAACAACAGGACCTATATAGAGCATAAATGATCTGTATTCTGTTGCTTTCCAAAACTTGAATGTATGCAAAGGTCTGGGTCTACGAGAGAACTCACTTGGAATGTGACTACTTGCTATGATTTTCAATCGACTTGAAATATTTTCTATAGCACTAGCCCTGAGCTTGCATTGTTTTGGTCCTTTATCAACCCATACTCTTACAAGTTTTTTTGTAATGCCTAAACACATCAAATGTAAGTAGTCAAGAGGTACCTGGGTAACTAGACCAATAGACAGTTCAGATAAGACTGATGGGCCATACTGATGGTCTCCCAGAAAATCAGTTTGTTTGAAAGCTTCATCTGTTCGCAGTGGAGATTGAGTTCTTTCTAACTGCCATGTCATACGCCTATTGTAACTGGTACCTTCTTGAGTACATTTCTCACAAGCATGAGAAGAGCAGTGTGATGCAATGCATTTCAAAAACTGCCGAGCTGGAGCATCAGCTATAAAGCAGCTTACACGGAAGCTGTATTTCTTTCCTTCGTAAACTACTCCATTTTTCTCCAAATCTAAACATTCATCCACTAGAGGTCTGAGAAAAGTATTAGAAGAAACTGGTTTTGAATCTCCACAGTAAATACCAATTAAAAAAGGTTGGCGTTCAATATTTTGATCAACCACGCCTAGAATAGGCCAAAAAGACTTGGTTGAGCTGGATGAGATGGGGAGTCCATCAACATTAATTGATACAGTTATTAAGCTTGTACCCTGCTCAAGAAAATCTTTTGCAACAGGTTCCATTATTGGGTGGTAAGATGGAATAAAATTTGGAATTTTTTCAAGTAAGTGACTCTTAATACCAAAGTATTTGAATTTTCCATCTCCACATGACTCAACTCCACAGCTTCGAGGTGTGCTTAACAGAGATCTAGCATCAAGAGGCAGACCAGGCAAGAAAGGATTCAAAATGTGCAACAAAGCTGTAGTTGCAGAGTTAGGTATGTTGTATTGTATTGACCATAATACCAACTTTCTTAACAAATCCAAAATAGAAGGGCAGTGGTTTTTGTTGTCCTCAACAGAGGATGCACTAGTGATTGAGGTGTTAGAATCATAATCTTTTCCAAAATCATTCCAGTCATCAACTGACAGACCAGTCTGGGAAGGAAAAAAACCGCTATTTGTAGTAGCACTGAAATGGTCATCTCCAGATGAGGGCTCAGGTTGTGTTGACAATTCTGAATAAATAGATTCTTTCAACTCATTAACAATTGCTTCTTCGCGTTTCTTGCAAAACCGTTGTTGTGTTCTAAGACTCTTGTTGACATTCATTTTAATAGTAATAAAAAAACATTGAATTATCTAGTAGTTATCAACTTTTAAAATTCATATGCATAAAAATATAGTATGTTATAAATAATGCATGTTACCAAAATACTGATGCCACTACTCCACCTGACTGGAATCATTTTCAATTTCAAAAGATCAAGATACTAAATACACCAAGTAATAGGTAGTCATATTTGGTACGGTACTTATGGTTACATGTGATTAGGTGGTGGAGCCATTCTTCTTTTTTCTCGACCTCCATCACGGTCTTTGGAAAATCGAAACCAATTTCTTATTATTGTCTGAATTTCTTCATCTGTAGCACTGGAAGTACACTTGTTGTTCCGTACTGCGCCTGAAAACAAAAATTGATCCTTTAAGAACCAGCTGCCTGAAGAAATGGGAAAGGTGTTTCATAATACCATAATATTATGTTTAAAGTATGATCTTGGATGAAAAAACACAGAGATATGGAGAAAAACAGATCGAAACCGTTGTCTGTTAATGATGAGAGCCGTTGTAAAACATAGAGCTATACTCTATTTGCTAATTACTGAGACAACCAAAACAAAAGATGAACATATTTATGTTTTGGGAAGAATAGTTAAGCACCGACAGCTGTAAGTGAGAAACGAAGAAATATACATTCAACTCACCTACGCTGTGACGTGTTATTTTTTCGGTTTTGATTACGTTGTCTAAGAGATTAGCAAATGGAGTAGAGATATCTAACTAACTGGAGACATCACTGATCGAAAAAGCTGGGTTCCGCCTAAGGGTACGATTATGTCAAGGAGGTGTAAGTGCAAGTCACCTCTAATAAGATCAAATGTATTGTTTCTTATGTGCACGGTTATGACAAGCAAGTGCAGCTGAAGGTGATCAGAGAAGTTTGATTTAAAAAGAAGTTCAACTGGAAGTGTAGTCTGTGATAAACGCTTGCAACTGATTTATCAAACGGGAGGTGGGTAGAGGTGACACCACTACTCACCCTCCCATTTGATAAAAAAATCCCATTTGAAAAAAATCTACATATTATAGTCTACTATACTTACAGACAATTACATCGATGAATTTGAATTCTCTCAAGGCTATTTTCTGGTTTTTTCCAGTCCAGTTGTAATCATTTGCAAGGTTGTTGCTGATAACTCTTTCCAGAATTCTTCTTACAACGTGATCCAACTTCTTCCCACCTATTCGTGCCAAGAACTTGACCTGTTTGAAAAAAGGTGGGGTAAATATTATAGAAACATTTTATGCAATAAGTACACTCCAAAATAATTATCTTCCAAATATTCATGAACAGATTTTAAAATTCCCGGGCAATCCAGCAATGCCATTATTTAGAATTCGCATTAGTTGCAGTGCCACTGAAATTCAGTCGTGACAACCTGAAACTTCTCAAATTCATCAGTAAAGAGAAAATATGTATTGAAATGATTATCAAAAATAATTTTAAAAATATTAAATATTATTTCCAAATAAATTCATGATGAATAATAATAACAATGGCAGCTTTTATGGAAATATCGATTTCCCCAATTCCAGCTGCTAATCTTTGTTACTATAATCTCTCCTTACTCACTTAACCCCACGGTTAAAATTTAACTAGAAGATTTAACTAGCAGACTGAGAACGCCAGCGTCAGTGGAGATTCTAGTGGAGAAAAATAAATCAATTTCAAAACGGCCTTACAGACAACTATCTTCAAAAGCCCAAATTTTCATGAATTTATGTGTGCGGCCCCTACTTTCATTGAAATATTACTGAAGTGGCCCTTTGGATGAATATTGGCCCAGATTAATACTGCCCCAGAATATTGGTAGGGAGTACTGAAACACCCTGTATAACTTGTTGTACACATTAGTTGGTTTTCAATACAATAATCTACTTACAAATATTTGTTCGTTTCCTTCCACTGAAATCCACTCTTCAAGTTTCAGTACATCCTCATGCGACAAACATGGTAGTGTTGGCATGGAATCTGGAATCATTGACGAATTTTCAGTCCCAGCGGCATTACAGACGATTTTTGGGAGATACTCTTCCAAATACTGTCTCAAAGACAATACTTCACTTTCAAATTTTGCAAGTTTTCTTGCAACAACAGCAAATCCTGAAAGATTCAATCAATCATAATCTCGGTAATTCCACAAATAAAACACATACCGTAACATACAAAAGTAATATTATTTTTGTCATAGTAGTATGTAATCGACAACAGTTCAATCATATGTGTCGTTTGGTAAATTGCTGTTTACAGAAAATCAAAGATCAGCTGTTCATAAACATTTCTAACAAGCTTTTCATAATATTTCCAATAATTAATTACCAAGTTACAATCAGGGTGTTACTATTTTTTGGGACACTCTGTATATCATGGCCTGTGCATGAACTCCATTTGAAAACTAATAATAAATATATAGCCTAAATGGAAAGTTATCTTGTCAGTATATTTGCCAATTATCTCAATAACCATTGAAGTTACAAACTTCTACTTGGTTCCATTGAATTATTTCTCGGCTAATTTTATATAAGATTCAATTATTTTGGTGTCTCCATAAAGCTTCTGAAAAATAAAAAACATATATAGATCTGATGACAAATGTACAATCTTCCGCCCATGTTTTCTCTCGGTAACAATGCATTTCTGGGGGTATGTCCTGTGGAACATTTTTCACTACTCGATGTCAGGAATCAGCCTGAGAAGTTTGGCACATTACTCCTGAAACACTCTGTAGATTATAGTAGCTAGAGTGAAATTGCACTATACACTGTTCACTGAAACAAGTCAGTGAATGGAACAGCTGAGTGAGCTTGTGTGTGTGTCTTTTGTGAGTGTATTGCATGACAGCATATTCACATTTCAGCGTTTGCAATAATATTAATCGCGTAAGTTATAGGCCTACAGCTGGTACGGGTTGAGAAAGAAATTTAGTTATAAATGCCTTTGACTAGGTCATCCAGCTGTTTTCCAATTCACGCACACATACTTTCTATACATGCACTGACTTGCTTTGATGAACAGACCATAATAAAAATACACTTACCAGATTCAGTGACAGTTTTTTCAATTGAAGAGTCTGTCGGTGTCAGTGTTGCAGTTGATGACTTTGGTGTGGAAACTAATGATTGTGAAGAACAGTCTTCCCGTAGCTGATTTGTTGGTGGTGAAGGCGGACGGGGGTAATACTGACATTTGTTTTTGTAGGAAAGATTTTTTTTGCTCTTTTGCAGGAGTCGTCAGATGAATCATCACTGCTGATGAATAGTTTCTTGCTAGTTTTTCGTCTCTTTCTTCTCCCATCAAGTAATTCATCACCATCCGTTTGTATGTCAGACTCCTCCGCCAATTTCTCTTTCTCACGAGCCTTCAGTAGATCATCTGTAATCAATGACAATATATTATTAATGTACTACTAATGTATTATGATTGAAAATGGGCTCATGCTCCGAAACATGTCTGCAAATAAAAATAATTTTTTAAAACAAAAGGGTACTGAGTTTTCTGTTTTTAAAAATTAGTGAGAAAGCAGCGGTTCCAGGGGTTTTCTAAGGTTAACTACCTAAAGGTAATGTTTTGACACAAAAATGAAAGTTTTCTCAATCAATCATTTATCTGATTGTCAATGACAATCTATATCTAATAATTAGCAATTCTCTACTCAATTAATTCCTCTATCAATAAATTATACAGTGAAATTACAATGCTATAAAGCACATAAAGCAGGTATTGTAAAGCAATTCTCTTTGAGCACGCATACACCACATACAGCTTTACACTGTCTCGTTTAAAACTATACAAATTAGTTATTTAATTTAGGCCTAAATTAAGCATGACAAAATTTATTATGTTAATTTGCAACCGTTCAAGAACATTTTTTTGTCTAATAGAGAAGTTTCATTAAATGGCAGTAAAGTACAGTGTCTCAATTAAAAATCAGTGAACAGCAGTATTCAAATTTCAATTACATGCAATATCATTTACTCACCACAAATGTATAGGCATCGCCTGACCGGAAATAATGTCCACTTTTTTTCGTCAGGTGTTGCGCCTTCAACCAAAGCCTTATGGAATTGTGTAGAAACTTTGAAGGGTGGCCAGAAAACCTCTTTCTTAGCTGGTGTTAGCCATTCCTCCCTCACTACGGCTGTCTGGTTCTCCTCACTGCCCCCAAACTCTATCACAGCATACATTTTTCAAGTTAATAATCAATAGAAATCTGAAAAAGGAAAGTTCAAAATAAATAAAACTAACAGCATATTTATCCTAACCTAGCATAGGCTCTATTTCAAGTTTGCATTTAGAAAGATTTTACTTTGGGCTCTGAGCCAGGTATTGTGCGGACACTTGTATGAAATGGAAAAATGTCTTGAGCTTAGTCAATAAAGATTAGGCTAAAGAAATTTATATCTTCAACATATTGTGATACGAGTGAGTTGAGTTATTTTTTTTAATACTTGTAGTAAACTACTAAAACGCAGTCAATTTTTGAGATTATATTAGCCTATTATATGAAAGATGGAATATTAATTAGGTACTAGTTCAGTTATTTAACTGTGATTGATAACAATAAAGTTCTATTGTAGTCTAGCCTATTTGCATCTATAAGATAATGAAGTACATTATTAGGCCTATACGAAATTAATGTAGGCTGGAAATAATAGGAAATGATTTACAAGGTGTAAAATAAGAAACAGGGAGCATATATTTAAAATTTTATCACAAGAAAAAAGTTAAAATAAATAATAAAAGCTATATAGCCTACCACGAGGAAACGTTTTTAGGGATGCTCTCATAAAGATAAGCTGTAAAAGTAGACTATAAATTAAAGGGGGAATAAGTAATAATTATAATTATTCAATCTATCAAATATGAATTGAAATAAATATTTGTAACTTTACCTTATCTTGCAGCAAACTTTGCAGCAAAGACGAAACCACACGGTTATTTGTTCGCTTCTCATCACAACACAAAGTACAACAGGATTACAGGAATGGCGTCAATGATGGCGTAGTAGGGATGGCGGGGTGGTACAAGTTATTCGCTCCGCAAACTGTTCGACTTACAATCTGTTCGCTTGACAATCTGTGCGCACTAGTAGATAAAGGTCACGTGATGGCATTTTGTGCGCACGATACTTTGAGTGACGTCATCGACTGTAGCGCTACCTACTGCTTTAATATTTTTATTATTACCAGCTTCGTCTCTCTAATAATAATTCTATATATTACTATCTAATCTTATAGCAAGATTTTGACGGCATTGAATAATTTTCTAACCTAAACTAATATTCTCATTTTTGATTAGTTTAGAATTTGAAAATTAAATCTAAAGTACCATATTCTATTTTCTGTACAGTTTTCTCAGACTTTATTGATAGGAATACCCTTATCCGAAATTATTTTACCAATTTATTGACAAGAATAAGTTAATCTTAAATCATTTGAGCATCAGCTACAGTAATAATAAGCAAGCAACCAACATTTCCTGGTTTAACTGTAAGTAAAATTTTGGTATTATTATGGAAATGAGTTAATTGTTCTTTTTAAATACATTGATAGCTAGAAGATTTTTTACTTGTAACTTATTATAAGTAATAATAATGTTTTATCCTTGTAACCTGGGCTAAATTCTAGCCGGTCAGATACCGCTGTCGTCTCATTTATTAAAGATATCCAGTTAATTTTTTTAATGAAAGAGGAGGAGAAAATGAAGTCAACTATCATATTTTGATACAACTTAATTAAATTTTAATATTAGAAGTAGCTGTTTCAAAACTTACCTTATTTTGAAGGAACGACGATTCTAAACTTTATTGATCTCAGTTGGTAAACCTTATTATTGCAATTCACGTTAAGTTAATTTAAATTGTAATGAAAAAATACTTTTATTCAATTGCAGTTTAAATGATAATAATGAATTCTAGGTTAGAACTAGCACAATTACAAAGTTGGTAATCAATATCTAACAGTGTACCTATGCAGAAAGATTCAAAGACTCTTCTCACAACGGTAAAGGAAAGGATAGGTTTTTTTTATAAATGGCAATATGTTGATATTTTTCATGTGACTTTTTACCCGTATTATCGGATGGGCACGTTAAATTGTTGGTCCCGGCTGAAGTATGACAGTCGTTAGGCCCATTGACGGCTTAAATTATATATTCAGGCGGTGGGACCTTCCCTCAAGGGACTCCCCAACTACAAAAGCCATACGAATTTACTTTACAAGGTAAAAGGAAATGTTAGGAGGTAAGTTTTTTGCTTTTAAATGCTAATATGTTGATATTTATCAAAATGTCTAATCACAGTGATTAGTATTCGTGATCACAAAAAACTATTAATGGTAGCTTTAATACGTTCTGCATGATGGGCGGGCATACGGTGCTGCGTAGGGTCAACATAGTGGCAATACACATTGTTGCCATGATAGTAACTTCAATTTTCTAAATCATAGCTGCCTAATTATTCAACAGAGAAAATAGATTTCTTCATGAAATCATTGGATTCAATATTACATGAATTATAAATTATTTGTACTGTATTCAAAAGTTATTCAAGTAATAGAATTGTAATTGATATTGAAAGTCGCCGTTACTCAAGGTTAGTTTTGAAACAGCTAGCCTATTTCTTAAAATTGAATTGAATTGTATCAAAATAGGCTACCGCGTACCGCGCTTTTTTTTGTCCTTCTCTTCCACCTAAAAAAATTGAGTCTATAGCTTCAATAACAACTGAGATAACAGCGGTAGCTCCTCGGCTAGAATTTTGCCTAACTGTCTCTCATGGTTGCCAATGGTAGGCCTATTTATTGACCAAATTGCCTCTGTCGCGCCAATTGTCAATTTCGGGGCAACATCTGTACGTTTTGTTGAGCCAACTAGCCTATTTTTGGCCACTGTGCCTAGTTATCTAACACTTCACCCTAGTACACAGCCTGTATTAGGACTAATAAACTACCAGTAGCCTTTTTTAGACACTACTACTGGCGCGGTGGTCTAGAAGAACCCATAAGTTTTTTCTTAAATAACATTTAAGAATTTTTTTCAAACATTGATGGTCATCTTAAACTTTGTAGTGTTTTAAATAGTTTTACGATAACTGGAAAGTAAATTTATCAATATTAGAAAAGTACAATTGTTAATATTTCTTGTATATTTTTGTTAATGACCAATTTTGGGAGAAAAATCTGACGTTTTCTTAGTCTGTAGGAAATAAATTTAAAATAATATAAAAGTTGTTAACCTCAAGGTCCTCACTTAGAAACAATGAAAAATAATTAATAAGAATAATATATTCCTTGTATTCACACCAAGTGAGCGCTGCACTGTCGCTGTTTACAGGCGGAGGGGTTGGTGTGTGGCTCCTTAGCATCGGGACTGAAGCGGCGGATGCTCTACTTTTTTCGCCCTATATTCAAAAAGTTAGATCTTCCATTTTTGGTTCTCTTTTTTCCAAATTTTCCATTTTTCTTTAATTTCTTTTCTCGTTTGCTTTAATTTATAAAATTAATTGTTTTATTTATAAAAATATTCCTTGTATTTGGTAATAAATTAATTATCATAAACCCCTGATTGCTGTCGGATAGAATTCTCAATAAAGCGTTTTTCATCAAAATCAACCCAAACTTTCACTTGAAGTATATATATTTTATTTTTTAAATTTTAATTTACGTATTATATTTTGTCAATTACCTACCGTATATAAAATTGAATTATTTTCTCCATATTATAATGATGTGATACATAATTATTATGAAATGAATATTGTTTGTTTTATGCGACTCCTCCCCGCACACGGACCTGTCATCCAAGCGGGGAGCCAATTCATATGTATTTATGTAAATGTATTTATGTAAATTGTATAGTATTTTAAATGAATAAATACATTTGATTTGATTTTGACGATATATTGCGTATTTCAGTATTTTATTCACCTACTGGAATTTTGATTATGTAGGCTACTGCGGTATGCTAATTTCTGTTGCTGATCAAAATACACATTGATCACCACATGGAATTGTCACTTTATCATTACATAACCATATTTACAATTATATATTGTAAATAACTATTAAAATCATATTTATATAAAATGATATCATATCATTATGTTGTTGGTTATCCATCTTGTTTCCACTATAATTATGATGAAGAAAATATTTTAATGTTGAGCCATAATGATATTACTATCGTATTTCATAAAACTTTAAATTTAAAAAACCCTCACATTCTTTGATGTGGCGACGTCCGTTTCGTGCTGGTATTGCACATTTTCAAGCCAAACAGAAACTCAGGAGTCTCTGAGTAACAATTCTGCTGCAATACCAGCACGAAACGGACGTCACCACATCAAAGAATGTGATTGGTTTTTTTTACTTAGTTTTATGAAATACGATAGTAATATCATTATGGTTCAACATTAAAATATTTTCTTCATCACTCATATCTTCAAAAATATTATAGCATGATTAACTTTACTTTAAGCAAGGATTTAAATAGCCACAGATCACAAACTTATTGTAGACAGACTACTTAATTTTATTTTATTGTTATAACATTACAAAAATGCACAACACAGTCAAATACAAACAAGTAAAGTAAATAACAGCATTAGCTAAACAAATAATATCATATTCATTAACAATTCATTCTTATTAATATGGTGAAACGTCAACAAGTAAAGCTTTCATATTTCTCTCAAAACAGACAATATCACAATTTCTTGAAACATTTGGTACCGTAAGTTATTGAAGAGCCTAATTTATAAGTCCATTTAATGTATAAGAATAATTTAACTGATTAACTCATATTGAGCCGGTTTCCGAGCTCTGGCACAGAATACAAAATATTGTATTCTGTGGCTCGGGATTTAGCTGAGTTCTAGACTTAAAACAGCTGGAGTCGGAAAATTGGCTTTCCGAAACGGGGCCTATTCATAGTCATAGTCAGGTTTAAATCAAATTTCGAAAAACTAGAAAATTTAACACAACATAAAATAAAGAGAAAAAAGTGTGATCAGAGCTATTAACTGTAATACAAGACAGGTTTTCCTTATAAAAGATGTTCAAACGCATAAACATCAGGCAAAGTCAATATTTTCAATTGCTTAAAAAGTGGTTTACAATGTGGATGCTTGGCTATGAACATGGGAAATCATCCTTACAGCTATTTTCTGCAAAATTAACAACCTCTTTAAATTATATTATACGCCAAATAGTTTAATGCATCTCATGACAAACTTTATCTGGATACACATCCCAGGAGGCGCGATGCGGCATTTTATTTATATAGATAATTTTGCAACTGCAAAATTACTTAAATAGGAAATAAGCTCGAATTTCGAGAAAATGTGATTATTCAATTCCAAACTGTTGGCAACTGTAGATTCTATTAAATCATTCACTATGAAGAGATAACAGTCCTCGTGTATCTCCAGCGTTATTGTCCTGTCACCAGCTGGCTCAGATCTTTGAATCGTACACTTGAGATGCGCGTGAACACTAGCGTCAGGTGATCAATTTTCATAACGGCAAGGAAAGTTGTGTGAGTGCGCCACACCAGATCTTTTTGTTTTTAGTCGGGGCGTTTATAGTGGGTTCCACGTTAAAATATTGGCAGTGTAGGAAGATAGGAGAAAAGGGTTGCCAGATCTCAGCCTTGCCACCCAAACAGCTGATACTGGTATATCTGATGAATTTAACTGTTAATTATTGTTAAAAATAGTTATTTTATTTGCCAAGAAAATATATTTTTTAAAGATGTAATAATAAATATTCATGATTGAGATAAAATATTTTGTCAATTAGGTAGTTGAATTTCTACATTGTTGATAAACGATGTGGCAACATCGCAATGCGTGAAAGAGATAGCGCCATCTGTTTTGTTGAACGATAGACAAGGATAGCAACATCATTGCAAATCACACACTGCCATTATAACGTGGACCTCACTATAGCATGAAATACATGGGCGGTTATGGAGCAGCACACACTCTTGTCTACTATCTACTGACGGCTGCTGTATGACGCAATGATTATAACAGCTGATTTTTATTTCTGTGTATGGCCAGCTTACAAATCTTCTACCATACAGATTACATCGTCGGCTCAGTTCCATAAGGTTCTATGTGACAATTTTGGGCTTATTGAGTTATGCACATAGATCGATCCCCAAAAACAAAGAGAATGCACCAGTAAAAGGTTCTATGTGTTAAACTGTATTTTAGTTATAGAAATTGATATTTTCATTATGTCCCATGTGCATTACCCCTCCACTGATTTTAGCCATAAGGTTCTATGTGATCATACTGAAACATAGAGCATAATCAGGTCTGAACAGCTGCACTTCCTCTAAGTGGCTAGTGGTTCTATGTTATTAAATGCATCATTTTTCCCAGTTTTAAACAAATGTGGTAGAAGTATCAATACAAACATATACATTATTAGTTATTAAATCATGAAATATTTATTACAAATATAGACTTACAGAGAAGGTCCTAAAGTAGGAATACACTGAAACAGATTTCTTAAAAAATCATGGAAACAGATAAATTTTCATTTTACAATAACAGTTTCAACAATTTCATTGGAAATCATATTCTTATTGGAAAATAACTTTAAGTTAGAAAGCTAAAGAACCTTTAAGCTGGTTCCATAATTTTCACCAACTCTGTACATACATTGATTGTTTGATTGCGCCCTTTCTTCTGCTTTCACTGTGACATCTTGCAACTTGTTAATTCTCACGTTGAAATATATGCAATAACTCACTTATTGCTCCCTGATCAATAATAGTACCTATTCTATTTCAAGCTTCAACTATACCACAGAGAAAAATATATTCTCTATTACTCCGTACCCATAGCCATACTTCCAAGGCAATTTTGCTACATTGTTGATACTGTAGGAGGAATAATTATACTACTGCTGTTTAAAAAAAGTATTAAATCAGTATGAGATTGTAAGGATTCGTGTAGATAGACCCGCATTTTCATTATTTATCTGATCCTTGGTGGGGGGGGGGGGGGCTAGGAACTGCGTATAGCGAATACTTCAGAAAGATCTTTTTGAAGTAAGTCAGTTTTGTTTTTACCATCTTCAACAATTGAAAGTTCAATAATATTATTATAACATGTATTGATAATTGTTCATTCAGTTTCATGCATGAATATGAATAGATCATGGATGTAAATCATTTCATGTGATTGAAACGTAGTTCCCTCAGCCAATGCTTCAGCACCTTTTTTTTAGTATGGTACCCACAAAATGTCCCAGTAATGTTATGATTAAAGAGTAGTTTCCACCGGGGACAGGAGGATATAAATCTCCTGTAATATCTGGGAACATGGATATATCCCCCCCCCAATATATTTTTTTGTACTTGAGTAAAAATCATGAAAATCATAGGTTTGAAGACTATAACTTTGAAACTATTTTTTGAAACAATTGAATGACTAATAAAATTATATTTCCATTCTATTTGTTATATGAACTGAAATATCATAGGCCTATGATATATTATTTTCTATGAAAAATTAAATAATGATCTATTTAATAAAGAAACTTCATTATTAGGATGTAGTTTTACAAGTAGAAATTGCTTGAAATCACACCAAATTGAGGGTATTTTTCTAAAATTTTCCGGGGGAGGCCACCCAGACCCCCTTCTCGTGATAGGTATAGGATTTTCTTGTTGTTTGAAGGTGTTTTCATTTTCACTCTCTTATGTTTTAATATTTTAAACATCAGTGGAAAAACATTTTAAATATGACTTTGTGGGTAATGAAATTGTTTAGAATTCAAAGACGAACCCCAATTTGACACTGGTTTCTGATAAAATAAAAAGAATAGCAAGTTAATAGCTTAATCCGAACTTAAACCTGCCTCCTAGCAGGTCTAAGTTGGAGTCCGAAATCATCATTTTTGCTCCTGATATTATCTCATTATAGCCTGATCCCGATCTCAGCAATTCACCGAGATTATCTTTTAAACCCGAGTTGATGATCTACGCTTGAACTCAGCAATCCACCGAGATTAATTTTTAGTCTGATAATGAAGAATACGTATTGATTGAGGCTCCGTAGCTTTTAATTTGTTTAAAATGTTCAATTCATACACAATTATCTATTTTCTTAGTTTGTTCCCTTCATAATAATTATTATTCCAGGTAATAAACGTTTGAATAAGCTCTAAATCTTTACAGTGACCAATAATGTTTGATCAATAAAGCCTGCTTGCACTGTTAATAAAATGCTGGTATAATAGTTAATAGAGTTGGCTATCCAAATCCATGGATCATCCTTTACTGTATACTAGAATTATTACTAGATTACTAGAATTGCATTTATAAAAAATCTATAGCTTGCCTTACTGCAGTCATTATTGTATAGATGTAATCAAGGTTCAACACAGTATTGTAAAAATCTAAATTCTTAGATTACTGAAATTCTCAAATTCTTATTGATAATTAATAATATTTATAATAGTTTTTTTAATAGAGAAATTGTCATGGAGTGGAGATATTCCAGTGATTTAGAAAATATCAACAGTAGAAAAATGGCGAGATAAAAGGTTCTATGTTACATAGTCGTTTCAAAGATATTCACATTATTAATCAATAATATTCAAAGCAGAAAGAGTATAGGAACCAATCACACCCACCGTCAAATCACATTTTTTGTGTATGAGATATTAAGCCATTCTCGGACTTTTCACACAGCCTGTATTATATACTTTACATTACAATAATTATTTTTCCTTGATGACTCTTAGGCTCAACTCACACTTACGCGATTCAGGCCGAGAAGAGACTCGTTTTGTTTTCAAATGGTGACAATCGCGGAGACTAGAATCGACTGGTCTGAGTGTCACCATTTAGAAACATGCTCTCGACTAGAGTCGAGACTCTTCTCGACCTGACTCGCCTAAGTGTGAGTTGAGCCTACCTGCTTATTGCTGCTTACTGAAAATTTAAGTACACCCTCTGATAGTGTGTACAATGTATGTTGCATAGTGGGCAACGGGGCTGCCCGTTCATGTGCAATAGATTTTGCTCGGCACATTCCTCGCACATGCAAATGTGCCCACACGGAAGAGCAATGTGCGTACATTCATTGTTCAAACAAATCACGCAATTGCTCAACCGTGGGGCTGCATGTGGCTGCTGCTGGGCTTCGATGGGACGCTGCAGGACTCGCTGCTGTCTTCTTCGGCGGCGTCGGGCAGGTGGCCTTACATTTTCTGCTGCCACCACCACCTCCTCTCCTGCCACTGGCAACATCCACTCAATTATTTCCTCGTCAACGACGACCGCTTCCTGGAGGCCATTGTGCTGTTGGACAAATCCCCGTTCTATCAGGTTGTCAGCACAATGGCTCACCGTCGTCAGGAAATTTATTAGTGTAATTTCCTGGCGCGTTAATCGCCGCAGCGCCTCCTGATTGCATCAGAGTTGGCGTTGTTGTCACTTCGAGCCCTACGCACTCGTTGCGGATCGTCTCTGTCTATACGTTGTAAATAATCAAATGATGATCTCTCAACTTCTCTCAATTTTCCTGAAAAAAAACAAGAACCGTTTGTTTTTCGGTAACTTTAAATTTATATTCTTAATATGTAAATATTTCCTATTCTAGTTATAATAATGTGAATTATAATTATCTTCTATGTTCAGTTTTGAAGCATCTAAATTTGAAAATCTCCTTTGTGAAAATACTTGAGGACTGGAAATTTTGTGAATTGAAGAACTACAAGACCTAACCTATTTCGGACTACAGTATGTGCTATCTACATTTGGGAGAGGAATAGCACAAGGTTACTTTATTTTTTCCTCTCCCTATCATTTTGATAATGTGCTTGTTGTATGAATGACTAAAAAATCAATAAATAATCATTTATATAATAACTTGAGCTCCAAAACAACATCTCAGCCCACTTAAACTAATCTGGTGGCATATTTTTTGGAGAGGACTTCTTGGCAGGCTAATCCACTGGTATGACAAATGTCTCAACCATTTCAGCAACTGTGTTTAAGAGTAAGAGTGTAAGTAACTTCTAAAATATTTCGGATATTCATCAATGGCCAATAGGAATGTGAAAAAGTAACCTCCGTAGAATGTATTCTGAATAGGAAGGTAGCGTGACATATAAATAAAGTTCAACAATTTTTAATTTTACTCATTCATTATGTGTGGTAGAGTTAATTTCATATCATGACAGCCAGTAGGCTTAAAGGTGCGTACAGCTTTCGCTCTGCTCCGCAACCGAACGTATTCAATGTTAGCACATCGTTAATATAACCATAGATAAACTAAGTTCATTTATAATTTATTATTCTTTTGGATTAAATATGGAAATTTTAATTTGGAAAAATATACACCTATGCTATGCGTAGAGTGACTGTATTTACCAAAGTTTTTATTTTATGCCACAATTAACACCACACATATAAGTAATGAGTTATACATAGAAATGGATTGATAAGAAAATGGTTCAAGACCTTTAACGTGAAGGTGAAATAAAGGTACTTGAACCGAAAATGTCAGGGCGCTAATCATCATACGACCGGGGCGGTCGCCCCACCCTTTGGGCGGCCCTGGAATTCACCAGCCCAATCTCAAAGTCGGTGGTGATTGTTTGGATCACCAAAAATAAAATGAAAACTCAAAAATCAGTTGAATGTTCAGGTCAGAAAGTTGGATATTATTCAATAATTCTGATTATAACCTAACATCAAAATTGGTGAAATTCTTATAACTTTGTTAGTTTTGAACAGATTGATTTGAAACTTCATGGGTGTGTTAATTGTATGAAGGGAAACGTTCATGATTTTTTGTAGAATTTTCCTACGTCCCCTTCTTCCTCCTAAATCGAAAAAACATATGGTAGTTCTGATGCTATATGCGAGAAGATTCAAAAGTCGCGCTATTCTGAGCTTCCTCTATTCTTCGCGGCAAGGAACAGGATTGGATTAAATCGCCCGCGGAACAACACTATTGGTCTACTCAAAAGCGCGACTTTTGAATCCTTTCGCATATACCATCAGAACTACCATATGTTTTCGGTTTAGGAGGTAGAAGGTAACGTAGGAAAATTCTACAAAAAATCATGAACGTTTCCCTTTATACAACTAACACACCCATGAAGTTTCAAATCAATCTGTTCAAAACTAACAAAGTTATAAAAATTTCTCCAATTTGTTGTTAGTAAAATCAAAATTGAATAATATTCAACCTTCCGACCTTGACATTCAACTAATTTTTGAGTTCTCATTAATTTTATTCATGTTGGAAAATTATTATTCAATGATATTTTAGCTTCTCTGAGCTTGTCATCATATTTTTGACGACTTTCTTCATACCTATATCCAATCAGGTATATCTTATATGATACAGTTCTTGATGAGTAATTAACATTTATTTTGTATACTCTTGTATATTTTTGTCATTGAGTACCTAAATGGATAAATAATACTTCTTGTACAAATCAATTCATATTCCATATAATTCAATAATATTTTAGTAATTTGAATTAGAATAAAATATTAAATGAGGAACTGTTATAAGGCTGTTGGAGAATGTTTATTATAGAATGTAATGTAACAGTTTGTAGCATTCAACGTTTTAATTCAAGTTCAGTATACTTTCTTGTGCATATCATTTATCATTGCCATATACTGTACGATAGGTATGGATTGAAACTTGGAATAAATTTAAATGATAGTCGGTGTATTTGAAAATAATAATAGGCGGTGTTTGGCAAAGATGAATTATTCCAAACAATATTGTGATTGTGATGTCGAAATGCAATAAACCTTAGCTGCAATAAACTTGTAGATCTGGGAATTTTTTTATTCTCTAACTAGTCTATCAACCTCCTGCACACGTTATTCAGCTGTAGGTCGGTCAGAATAAATAAAAATTTAAACGGCCGCCATTGTGTGTATTAATTCGACAAATTGTCATAATTTATTCTTTTGTAGCTCTATCTAGTCACAAATCATTGTGCAAAGTTCCTATTCCTATTAGAAAACAAATTCTAAGCAGTGGCCTAACGTACACCCCCGCTGCCCCCGTGGCGCGGGGTTACCAGGGGGCCCGGATAATATGTAGATTATAGATTCTATAAGATTGAACGGAGCTTGACAAACACATATTTTATGTTCATCATGTGTATGATAATTTATATTCAGTGGATTTGACAAGTGGATTTTTTATTGCATGCATTATTGTCTGGCCGTATATATTTCTATAAGGTGGGGTTTCAATATTTTTTAAGATGCGTGCCCATCAGTATCAATATTCTCACATTTGAAAATTAAAATAACTATAATATTGTTGATAAAAAAATAAAAATTTTAAAATAGTTGAGAAATATTTTTATCAGATGGGAAGATTATCACGAAAATGAATAAATTATTATCATATGGGATATAAATTCAAACGTGAACTGAGTTTATTAACATAAGTGAATTTTTGATCTTTGAGAAAACAAATAACAGTTTTTAAGAGTAAATTATGATTCAACTGTGAACTGTGATTCACTGAATCAACTAGAACAGGTGACATCAGATACATGTGGATGAAAAAACTGCGTGAGGTCTACTGTTCACAGATCTACTAGTATTTAGGATACAAACCAACAATTAATGCTTTTTAACTAATAAGGAAGATTTCTGATAAAAAATACAAGAACAATTTTTGAAAAATCAGGCGCTTATAAACTGGAATATAGCCTAGTAATTGTGAAAAATTTTACATTGGTCAGATACATAAATGTTTTCAAAATAGGTTCAATGAACATATTCAGGCTTTAAAATAAAAAAACTTGTAGACTTGTTCCATCGATTATTATCAATTTTTTCTGGAATACACTTCCCTTGGGGGTGGCGAGGGACCTGGTTACCTACAACCCTTCCCCCCCACTGATGGCGTGATTATCGAGCCCAAAAATTGAAAGTGGTATCATATGACAGCTGTGGACTCGTTCCATCGATTTCCGTCAAATTATTATGAAATACAACTTCCCTGGGGGCGGCAAGTGACCTGGTTACCTACAACCCTTCCCCCCCCGCTGACAGCGTGATTATCGAGCCCAAAAATTGAAAGTAGTATAATATGATAGCTGTAGACTTGTTCCATCGATTTCCATGAAATTTTCCTTGAATACACATACCCTGGGGGCGGCAAGTGACATGGTTACCTACAACCCTTCCCCCCCCGCTGACGGCGTGATTATCGAGCCCAAAAATTGAAAGTGGTATCATATGATAGCTGAAGAGTTGTTCCATCGATTCCTTCCAAATTTTTCTGGAATACACTTTCCCTGGGGGCGACAAGGGACCTGGTTTAATACATTAACCCCCCTCCCCCGGCCCATAACGTTTTTCCTCCGCCCGCAGCGTAATTATTGAGCCCAAAGTTTAAAAATGGTATAGAATGAAAGCCCAAAATTCGCTCTATCGAATGTCACATTCATCTTCAAGATCGGTGATGGTCGCGGGCTAACCGTGAAGCTGGCCCGCCGAATTTGAAAACTTTCGAAGTCTCTCACGGTCGTATTTTTTGAGCCCAAAATTTGAAAATGGCATAGAATGAAAGCCCAAAATTCACTCTATCAAATGACACTTTCATCTTCAAGATCGGTGATGGACGCGGGCTAACCGTGAAGCTGGCCCGCCAATGTATAAACCCTTATAAACCCCATTTCCGGTTGAGCCCAAAAATTGAAACTTGGAAATTCTGGAAGCCCAAAAAAAGCCCTAAATATTGGCATATGTTTCAAATTTTGCGCTCGATATGGTGGGGCCAGCTTCACGGCGGTCAATAATTACGCTGTCGGCGGAGGAAAAACGTTGTAGCCCGGGGGTGGGTTAAAAAATCTTGTGTCATACAATATTCAAAATCTCATTTATATTTCCAATATTACAATATCTCAATCAAATAAATTTGAGGAGCAAAATTTAAATAAATTATAAAAAAATTCAAATAATTTTTTTATTTGCAATATTGGATGATGAATTTGAAAGTGTGAGACACTAATCAAAATGATAATTCTATTCGTCATTCATTATAATATTCATTTTAATAGATTTTTGATTTCTGCTTGATTGAAGTCAAGAACTATAAAGCTAAATTCAATCTATTCAGTGATTTAAAAATACCCTTGCGGAGCATAGGTTACCTGATAGTATTATTTATATTCATGATTATAATTTATAAAACAATTTAAAAAATCTTAGGGTGCTTTAAGATTTTTCAAATTGTTTTATAAATTTAAAAAGTAGCCCATGTGAATGAAGTGTTTTTATGATTATAATTATATGAGTCTAATCTCTAATCCAAAAGCAGCATAATTATTCATGATGGACTCACGGCTGAAAGGGTGGCAAGAAAACGACATATACTCCACTCAAAAGGGTGGCTGCAACAAGTATGCTTTACCGGCGGCTGCCACTTGGATAGCAGAATGCAAATACTATTATACAGCAGAAATTGCTCGCTTAATATAATAGGATTATCTCAGTTTTAAACTGAACTATGTGATTGTTTACTCTATTAAAATCATTGTAACAATAATCTTGGTCTACTCAATTTACTGATTTTTTAATTCTAACAATTAAAATTTAATATTATTCGCCTTGCTCACCTGACTTCTAATCATCTTGAAATTGTCCTTATTGTTGTTATTCAATTGATTGAATAACATTATTGCTAGATTTGAAATGAATGTTGAAAAAAAAACGTTTTGATGATGAAACAATGAAATTGATGAAATGGTTTGATGATGAAGCAATTCTTTTATTATATACTTCAATGTAAATATATACTGTGAATATAGGCCTACTTCATGTCTTTGAAAAGTTTAACGTTACTGATCTACTTTGTTCTTTTTTGTGGTCAATAATTGAAAATGAAGAAGAGGAGCGGGATATATATTAATAGTAAAGGAAATAGGAATCGGAAGAAGAGAGATTGGGACCAATAGTAAATAAATATGGAGAAAAAAGTTGATTGAATGGGGATAGAAAAATTGAGAAAGAGATAGATAGTGAAGAGAAACTTATTAAGCCTGGAATAAAAAAGGGAGAGGTAATGTAACGAAACATAAAAATTTATAGAAGAGTACCAAGCTGGCTTGTACGGGAGGAGAAGAAATGTGAGATCAAGATAAGAAGAAGAAGGAAATCAGAAAAAGAGACATGAGGAGGAAACGAGAAGACACCAAAAAAACCGAAGGGAAGAAGAACGAGAAAGGAGGAAACAGGAATCAGAAAAAGGTAGATGATGATGATGAAGGGAGAAGAAACTGAAGAAGAAAGAGAAAGAAGGAAGGTTGAACTTCTCGGAACGAAAATTGTGAGGATACAACATAATAAGTTGAGATAAACACTCTCAATACGTAATCTTGGAAATGGTACTAATAATATAAATTTGAATTGATAATCAATATGTCTTATTTAGTAATAAATGGAGTGAATAAGTGTTGTGATATCCAATATTACAATAACTATAAGAATAAAAGGGCTGCTTTATAGTATCTGAACTATTACTCTGATAAAACCGTATCCAAATTGAATATAATAGCCCGGCGACTTGCCTGCACGGCCGACGAATCATTTGCCTTGGCGCGAAAGTTTGGCCAATTGCGAAGAGCGCCGCCAATGCTAGTCGAAGTGGGAAATTTGAATCGAACTATCGGCGCGCGACATTTTTTGAGCTGTAGATCATAAAAATACTAACGAATTCTTCCGAAGAAAATTTTGATGATTTCTCACTACACTATCGATAAAATGAAATATTAACAATTTCGCTGAAAACTGACAAACATAATTTATCTTCTGAACATTCAGTAAGCAATCAAAATCTTTCCAGATACCACAATCTTTCCTAGACATCGATTGGGTTTTGATGTTCTAAAAATTTCAACCATGGCTAAAATGTTTTCACGCTCCCGTCGCATTTCACACTATTGTGCCCAGGGGATTATATACTAAATTAATTACTACCATAATTTATTTATATACAAATACGATTAAGGTAAACACAACAGGCATTCACCCCAAACTGTTCTAAACCTCAATTATTGGAATACATAGTCTAAAGGTTATGTAAATGATAAGTTAATTCACACACTATTTTGAGTACAAAAAAATGTATCTACTACAATTTTGAATTTAACGTTGTTATTTAAAGCACAAATGAACACAAATAGAATTATAGGTATCTTGTAAAGTACAAAATAGAATAGATTACATTTTATAAACAGATTGCATAATGTCTACGTTAATAACAATGTTATTATTTGATATTTTTATTAGAATGTTTCTTAAATGCAGTATGAAAACCAACACACACGATGAGCCGACTACGATGCGGACTTTGTGACATGTTTTGTTGTCTGAAATAGAAAGCAACAGAATAAATTAGCATACATTTTTTTATAACGGGCACAAAATATATGACAAGATTATGGTACAATTTTTTTCAATAAACGATTTATCATTTATGTGCTAAAATAGTTCAACAAATCAAATCTTTATTTATTTGTCCCAAAAACATAATTACAATGAAAAATTAGAGAAAAATTCCATACACGATACAAAATGAAAAATGAATAAATACCATCAAAAAGAATAAGATATTTATGAATGAATTGAATATATAAATGAATGAATTAAAGTATAATGAATAAATATATTAAAACTGAAGTCCCTGCAAGGTTCAAAAAACCTGAGCGCAGAGATTCAATGATTGAATAACAATGAAGATAATAATGGGATAACATGAAACTTGGATTTGCTATCAAACATTTATTGAGAAAATCGGTAAGAGAAACAGGGAGTGAGGAAGGGAACATAAATAGCAGAGAAAAAGCATTAGGGAAAGTAAAGAAAAGTTGAAAAATACATAAAAATAGAAGTCTTTATATTAAGATAGGAGGAAATTTCTCTAGATGAAAGCTACTATTAGTCCAGTCAATATAGATATAAAAAAGGGGATGTGCTTGCAATGTATATAGTAGTTATAATTTTTGAATGTATTACTCGGATACATGAGAAAAGTCCAGAATCACATTTTTTAGGCAAAATTTCCTTGTGCTAGATACACAGTGGCCCAGAAACATCGTATTTTCGGTTCATTATCCAGTTTTCAGCTATTTCCGCAAATCTAGCAATCGGACAGAAAAAAATATTTTTGTATCAAAGTGAGAACAATGCAGTTGGTGATGATGGTTGAAGCTAAAAATTATGTGTTTTTTCACAATACAAAGGGCATTGTTGTCAGAGGTGTAGCTGGAAGAGATAGAGCACTCTACCTGGTCTTAAATTGTAGAGCTCAAAAATACGCCCACAGGGATTTTGAATTATACATCTAAATGGTAACAATCTGAATATATTGTTGAAATCTGAAATCAATCAAAATTGATTTTTTCTTTAAATTTCACAAATTTTTGAAAAATCATAACCCAGTACTTATTGAAGATAGAGAGTTCAGTAAAATCTCATTTTATTCAGAATTTTATAATCGAAAGGAAAGGAAAGATCAAATTTTTTGTCTGATTACCGGATTTGGCGGAAATAGATGAAAACTGGAAAGTGAACCGAAAATACAAGGTATTTGGGCCACTCTGTATCTTACACAAGGAGATTTTCCATGAAAAAATTGGTTCTGGACTTCACTCATGTAGCCAAATAATATATAAAAGAATCAGAACTACAATATAAATTGCAAGCACCAATGTATGGACTGTAAGGCTGCAAGCACCAATGTAAGGCTGGACTAAAATTGAATTATTCAAGACACTACATGTATTGATTTCGGATACTAGTTTCCTATCAAATTTACTGGTGATAAAATGGCCAGATCTTATCAATTCTACAAATTGATAAAACAGTATCTGCAATTTGAAATTTAGATGATTGATTTAGATGTATGGGTGCCTGACAGTTGAAAAATCCAGCCCACTAAAGCAACTCTCACTTGGATAGAGTCTGGGTTTTCCTAATGTAGCTCTAATATGGTGTTTTTGAATCACAAAAAGTTTTTCCAAGTGGTTTAAGTAGGTTCCATCCCAAATTTTTATCTAATATCAATATTCAAGACATTACTCACCGTTGAACAACTTTGAGGGGGCAGATATTACTGGCACTTTGCGTTTCTGAAAAAGAAAACCCTATTAAACATGACAGTATAAAATACGTATAAGTAATACAGGAAAACATAATTACTAAATAAATTATAAGCATATTATTAAAAAAAAATTAAACAAAATAAAAAGTGCAATAATGAATCTTTCCTCTATAAGATATTTTCTAATAATAACACCTATTTCATCTTCTAAACAAACACAATTTATTGAATGTGAACATCATCTTTGAATCTATTCTCAATCTTCATGATATTTGGATTGATGATCACTGATAATAGTCGATTAGGATTCTAGGCGGCTACACGATGTAGATTGACCTTTCAATGAATTCTTGTTGATCATCTCTGATCTGAAATGGTCAAATGTTCATAACATTGATAACCCATTCCAAGAATGACCATTCCATTTATGAGTTGAAAATGTATTGTCTCACTGGGCTAGCTACACACAAGTCGATTGTGGACGTTCAATGAAAGTTCGTTCGAATTTTGACCGCACAACCGTAGCTTTCAGAAACATAAATTCCATAACGATTATAATCGTGATCGAGCATATTTCAAGATTCACATAAGCTGTTTGGCATCTGGTTGCTATGTGGTAGTGAAGCCGATGGAACGCTAGACGTTCAAACAAAATCAGCTTTTTACACACATCGATTTTGGACGCACGATAAAAAACCGAACGTCCAATTTTGTGGCGCAATGAAATGAATGGGTGATTACAAACACATCGATCAACGATTTTTACCGTACGGACGCCGTGTAGCAGTCGTCTCTTGTCTGGAATATATATTCCAATATCAACTATATTGGAATTTGGACGTTCAATTTTTTATCGTAGGACCAAAATCGATGTGTGTGAATCTAGCCTAAAGCTCCGCACACACATCAATTTTTGTTCGTACGATATTTTTCTGTCCTTGAGAATTCTATTAGATTAAACAGATGATGTTTGTCAAGTTCCGTTTAATCTGATAGAATTCTTAAGGACGGCAAATATCGTACGAACAAAAATCGATGTGTGTGCAGGGCTTTAGATGGTCTACTTCTATTTTTTTGTTCAATCGAAGCTGACAAAACGAATTCTCACTGAGTATGTACTGTAAATATGACCTAATAATTTATTGAAGACACTGGGGCTGATGAAGCTCCCAATTAAAAGTGATATAAAACTGTGTAAATTAGCAATAATCAATAAATAATAATCTATAGAATTATCTATAAAAGTTTGTGACATAAGACACAGGAGATAACATTATTACCATGCTTTGAAGATCATTTCAGTAATATTGAAATTGAAACTTTTCAGTTATCTAGTCAATACTTTCTGCAATGAAGTTATCAATCCGATCTCTCTAACCAACATAGATGCGTAAAATCAACAGCATATAGTTGTTGTGTGTTTGAATTAGAATTATTAGAATATGGCATTGTCTGTAACTATGATCAGTTGAATGGTAATAAAATTATATTTATTTATTTAGAACATACTATGTTGCGTATGGTAGAACATAGTTTAAGAACAGGCGCTTTTATTTCAATTTTTTTCTTACAATTTACACTTATTGAAAAATTCTACATTTTTTTGTAAAAGAAACCCTGCTCTAAGAAATCAGCATTGCTTGCCACACCTCATTCATTCTTGTTCATTTCATACCGTATATTAAAGTAAAATCATCTTTATTCACTTCATTTTACAAAGCATAAACAATAATAAAAATATCAAATGCACTCCTCATTAGGCTAGGCCTGCGTCGAGAAGGAATAATTAGTCTGGAAATAATTTAAAAAATTTCCTATATTGAATCAATATGTTGAAAAATAGTTTTATGAAATAGAGAAATGATGATGTAAAGAGAGAACATGATGTCAACTGCATGCTTGCTCTCTTCGAGCGCATGGTAGTAGTTTAGTTTATCCTTATTTTCAGCATCGAATAATCAAGTTTATGGATAAAACCAAATTACAAAGTATTATAATTTGAGTGATAAACACATTGATCGTGGACATTGGTTCCGCTTTGCACTATTGCTACTGCTGTCATACAGTCCTCATCTAATTCCAAAAAACAACTGTCATAATAAAAAAAATTAGTTATTTGTTTGGATTCACCAACATTGACTTTCTGGGCCCTGTTGCATGATAAAATACAAGCTAATGTTCTGGTTATTTCCTATTCTAATAGCCAACTGACTACTAATATTATTGGGTTTTATTTTCACATGCAATAGCCCCCTAGTGGGGCGTAAATAAAATACAGATATTCGTGAAGCTGTAATAGATCAAGTAGAAGATGTTGCAAAAATACAATTGTATTACATAATTGGTAGGCCTATTGAAAGTAATTAGTAACTTTGCTATAGCAAAAACTGAAAATTATCAAGACCTGATAGGTTGATATTGAAGAAACTGACCTGATACTTGATAAATTGTTCACCAGACATACATCAGTTTCAACCAGCAGCAAGTTTCAACAAGAGATCAGTGAGCATGTGCTACATTATCTGAAAAGAGAAAATTTCTAAATTAAATAATAATGTACAATATTATTATTAATAATAATCTTTCTTAGAGCGCCTCTCGTTACACGTTGCCTAGGCATCCATGAATGGATCGTATCCTAAATACATAGGGTATAACAATGAATAGTCATAATTGAATAAATATCAATAGTCTCAAATAGCAAAGGTTGAATCTATTGGTGGGGGAAGGGCGGTGTTTACCAAAATGTGTCCTCGATGCTATCAAAATACCAAATTTTGTATGTATGCTGAAGATAGAAGTTTGTGCATAGTAGACAATATATTAAATTCTCTAAAAACTCAATGAAAAGATTCAGCATTAATTTTAGAAAAATTGTTTGAGTAGATTATATTTGATAGGTTGATACTGAAAAAACAGACCTGATACTAGATATTATATTGTTAACCAGCCATACATTAGTTTCAACAAGAGGTCAGTGAGCATGCGCTGTATTATCTATAAAAATAAAACTTCTAATTATTACAAAATTAAATAATAATGTACATTGATAATAATAATCTTTCTAAGAGCGCTTCTCGTTTCACAAAGTAAATGCCCATGCATTCACGGATGGATCGTGTCCAAAATACATATTACAATAACATAGCCTAATACAAAAACAATAAATCTATTGGTGGGAAGGGGGAGTTTCCAAAATGAGTCCTTGATAACAAATTTTGTATGTATGCCAATGATATAAGTTTGTGCATAGCAGACAAAAATTTTAATTCTCTGAAAACTTAATGTAAAGATTCAGTATTGATTTTAAAAATTTGAGTAGGAAAAATAAACGATCACTAAATTATGATCAAACAAAATTTCTACATTTCACTTCAGTTGTAATAGAAATGTATAACTTAGTTCTTATATACGGTACATAAGAAATATTATATGATATTCCATTACTCATTTTATTGCTAGTTACTAAAGAATTAAGAAATCTTAATTGAAGGAAGTCTTAATAATATGTTGCATTCGTGGATAGTAGGTTTTTAATAAAGCGATTTATTGATTGCTAGTAAATTGTAGCCAACTTCTATGGATTTTGAGATTTGGATTTAATCAATATCCTACATAAAACAACCGTTAGATATTATTTATTTATTAGGTTAGCTTAAATAATACAAAGATCGGGAAAGAAAAAAAAGTTTGGGCTATTGCCCAAAACTTTTTCAACTTCCTAATTTAGTTCCAAATTGTCTAAATATTATTGTAGAATCTCATGTTTGCCGAATAATTAACAATTATACATAGTTTATGTCTATTTATGATGTAGTATAGTACTTTGATAGGACAACTTGAATTGTTAAATTACAATAATTGAATGAGAAAGTAAGTAGCAAATGACATGAAAAACTAAAAGAGTAGCTAAAGAGTATTCTTTCAAGTAGGTAGGCTATGTGTTTTCCAACAAAGTATTTTTAATGGACAGATGAAACATAATTGTGGAAAATAATTATATAATAAATTTTATCATCTAATGAAACTTTTCATTTATTTATAATGCTTATTCATTTTATAACAAAAATTTGTAATAGCCTACCTAGTATTTTAGTGATACAAAATTGTACCATTTCAGCTTTTAACATAGATAAGCTTAACACTTTTCTACTTGAGAAATTGCTATTTTTTCATATAGAAAATAAAGTTTTCCTGTACGGTAACTGTTTTCCTATTATCACAGATAGCTTAGCCCCTTATCCTGTCTCGCTTTCTGTGTTTTATTGGGTGCACTACAAGCTTTTTTGTGAATCTATAGCAATGATTCTTTTATTTGATATTTTTCCTATTAACTTATCATTAAGTTAATACAATAATAAAAAAGAACTCTACATAACCTCATTTATTATAACTCTACTTATATTGTATCATTTTTCATCACCTAGGCTTAAGATACTTCTAGAAAGTCGCCTTTGTAAAATACCGGGGTGACTTTGACCCACGTCGCGGAAAAAGATTCAAATCATTTATCTCCGATATCTGTTATCCGAAATCGATGTTTAACATTTATATCCGTAGCCTTGATCATTATCTAGGTTTTACAATCAATATCTTGTCGAATCTCGGTATATTACTTGAATTATCGACATAAAATCTAGCTTCTTGCTTCATCTTGTGATTTTGTTGTCTGAAAACTTCGTAGCCTATTAGAAAACTCATTTCTAAAAGACTTATAATATCGGCGAGTACATTTATTTTTGTTTTTAATTATATTTTAATTGTTATACATAGTGATCATTTAGAAAGTCATTTTAGGTTAAAATTATGGTGACTTTGTCCCAGTATAAAAATTGTGGTTTCCATTTACCATTTTTTGGTTTCTCGCATAAAACTCAAAAATATGTATCTTAAGGACTTACCATAACTATCATATATAACAAATTAAAGCTTACATGATCTCCTACAATATTCATTCTACAACTTTTTTTTATCTCCTCTAGTTTTCGAGATATCCGCTCTTGAAGGTGTGACATTAAAAAAAACACATTTGCCACCAATTTTTTTCTATTTTTGCTTTTATAACTTTTTAAAAATCGATGGGAAAAATCCATGTTGATTATGAGCTTATAGAGCATTAAATTCTCCTCAATTTGATGTATAAATTCACACTTTTACAAATTTCTCAACACCTTTTGCAGCAGCTTTAGTGTTGAGTGTGAAATATCCATTTTTGCAACAATAGACCAATTGACAAAGGAATTTGGAGGGAATGTTTTAAACAACATTTTTGACTTATCAGCTATGTTGAAACTAGTTAGGAGGAGAACATATCAAAAGTCCCCATTTTATGATGCATTTTTGGAGAGCTATGACCCATGAAAGAGCAAAACATTGGATAAAAACCTGCTATTTTAAGAATTACACACCTTCAAGAGCGAATATCTGGGGAACTGTTGGGAATATCACAAAATTTCACTAAACAAAAAGTGTAGAGAATGTATCAAGCTTCATTTTTGAATAGTTAGTTATGTCGGTTGAATGCATTGTTTTCAAGATATGAGCGTGGAAGCAAAACGCTGAAAAATGCAACTTTTAAACCTTTTTTAGGTGGTTTGGTTTGAATCATCATGACTGGCTTTCTGATGAACCTATGCGACGCCATTAAGGAATGGCTTACTACTGTATGGTCGACTGGATCTGTACTTCCTGTATTTACTGATCCGGAGACCACTGAATAGTATCGTGTTGCACAGAGGTTAAGAGTGCGTTGCAAGCATCTGTATGCTTTAACCAGTCGTCTGAAACAACCATAATCTTTTAGGGGTGTAAATGGAGATCGAAGTGTAAAATTCGCCTTGCTTTTCTGGACGATATTCCAAGTGGAGCTGGATGTTTCCGCACAGAGCGCGATAGGGATTGTTCAATGGACGCCCTCACTGCCGCGATATTTTCAGGTACCCCACCTTTTTTAGGTTGCCCAGCTTGTTTTCTAGGAAGTGCAGATCCTTTCGACCAGATCAGGAACTGTCATGAAGATTCAAACCAAACCGCCTACAAAAAGCATCTGCGTCGCTACCACATTGTCATTGTTTTTAAAGAACGTTCCAACAATAAAGCCTCGATGCTCACCTTAACACTGCATGATGAACATGAATACTTAAAATGACATAGTTTCCGCCATATAACACCACCACTCTTATTCCACTATTCACCTGCGCACTCTTCACTGATTTGAAAGTAGGGAGTCCATTCTGACCAAACTTTTAGGCTTATCAAAACAGGGAATATGTCGGCCATGATAGCTAAGACAAGTAAGGCTGCACTCTTTAGTCAGCTAGTGCTCTATACGATACGTGCAAAATGGATGCAACCCTTAGAAATAAAAATCAATATAAATTTCATGTGGATTGAGAGTAGATTAATCTCTAGTATGATGCATTCAATCTTTTTAATTATTACTTCTTCTACTTAACTCGTTCTTCTACTAATACGTTTTTCTTTTTAGAAATAAAAATGCCATTTATGTCTGCCTGTCACCACATAGAAAGCTTTCCGAAAGACACAATTCCTTGGTAAGTAGTTCCTCACTTTACTTGATTATTGGTTTATATAGTGTCCCAAAAAGGATGTTAAGTTTTTAGAATTACTGTGAAGGTAGTGATTTCAATGTTTTAATGTTTCTACACATCCAAGTCTCTATTGTTCAATTAGATTGTCCTATTGTCCAAATTAGTCTCACGTTTATTGTCCAATTGAGGATACATCATAATTAAGAGATATATTAGGGTGAAGAGTTCTGACTGAGGCCTATAGCTGAATTATGCCACCTGATTGAACGTCTGGCACTTTGAAGCACTGATATGTTAAAAGTCTGAAGTCACTATGTTAAACGTACATACTGCATCAGAATAAGTGCTTGACTTTCAATTCAGTGGTTTTATTCAGCTTAAGACCTTGGTTACAGCTTTTTTCAATAAAACCTCTCAAATTACCTAGTTAAATAAGATGTTCTCTTGAATTGGATAATTTGACATACTCGGAAATGTAAAAATATCAATGTTGTTACAATTGAACTGTTTAAATTAATTTGCATTTTATATTATTTGTAAAAATATATTGGAATTTACAGTTTCAAGAAGTTTTATCGATCATCTGCATTTCTTCACGTGAATAACAAACGAAGGCACGCTACACTACTGCAAATAAGTATTTTACAGATATCAAAGAAAGCGGTGAAAAGAATGAAGTTTTTGATCCTTGAGGTGTCCTTATGCGCGTCTCTCCTCTAGGAAATACTGGAATGAAGTGCATCTAACGGGTGATTATCATAGAACATAGTCTCATGAACTTATATCATTGTGCGAAATATCAATGTGATGACAATTTAGTCGGTGTGCTACATACTATTAACTCGCCTCCTACAGGAGAAAATGCATAATTTACTTTTCCAAATAAAGCATAATTACAATACTAAATTACACTATAATCTGATTTCTGATTTTGTCCATTATTTTGATTCCAGGTGAACCTATTGTACTGCATCATAAAAGCGGAAGAAGGAGGTGAAATCAACTTGCCGACTGTTTAGCTGTGGTAAAAGCTATCAAATCCATGAATCCAGGAACCTATTCAATTCTCAAGAACATCTCTGTCATAATGTGGTCGGACCCGTTCACCAAGGAAGGTCGCAGTAATCAAAGCATTCATTTTACTCCTATTATCAAGTAATTGAAAAGCTTTGAGGATCGAAATAATTTCTTGAAATATGTTAACTATTTCATGATTCAATGTGATTTCTTGACTATTGACATTTTAAATTATGGGACATCATGCAATTTTAGGCATTTGCCTGATGCAAATGGTTGAGCATTGCCCATATATTGTGATGAAGAAAAATTTGTTTCAAATCACTTCAATGAATATTAAGATTCAAGCATTCTGATTATACAGATTCAAGCATGGGAAGCGGTAATTTTTGTCTCAAGTTACATATTATACATAATTTAAGATTTTTTATTCTTTCCTGTTTCATTATTATGTAAGTTCTGCTGAAATTAACACGTGAGGTTTATTGGCTAAAATTACTTCCCACTATTTTACATTAATTTCTTCCAATTTATCGAATTTCAAAGTTTTTTAGCTTCCTCAACAACCTGTCAACTCAAATTTTACTTGAATTTTTATTGCAATCTCTAGGCTTTTAAATTTCTAATAATGTATACAAATAGGTTTGAATGATAAATCATTCTATTCAAAAATTACATATCACTATACTGAGATTTGCTTTGCTTTTACTTGCTTTGCTTTTTCAAACTGGTTGTACTGACATTAGGACAGAAAATTTGTGCATCGCACATTAGCGAAAACTTTTGCATTATAGATAATAGAATAGAATAAATAGAAAGAATGCTTTATTATTCAAGATTACACAATACAATATATATATATATATATATATATGAAAACTCATACAATTTACAGCTTGATTGAACAATTGCTAGCCGGAAAAATTCAATAATAATTTTTTTTTCAGTCAAACACAAATCTTAAAAATGCGTAGAACAAATTATTATCTAAAAATCAAATTTTATTAATTCCGAACAAAAGCTCATATATATTAATCAAATAAAATAACCAACACAATGTTCTCCCATGAAAATCATACCTAATGCGATAGTAACAACTCAGAGAATACAAATAAAAGGAACTTAAACAAATTACAAACATCTTATCTCAAATAAATTAATCATTTCCATCAAATAAGGTATTTTGTCCTGCCTTACCAGTTTGAACCATGAGCCTAAAAATAACCTAGTAACTTACATTGTAATATGCCTGTAATCCCATACCTGAGCTCCGTGACACAGTACAGCCCTTTCGCAAGCTTTAAACCATTTACATTTAGCTGGAAAGTCTACCTTAGCATTATTAAAAATGCCTCTCCATGCCAAGTTCAACCCCAGATTCGCCTTCTCAGATTTATCCTTCACTTGAGCTTCAAAATTCAGTTTTGATGTCAGCACTACTAATACCCAATGAAAATAATATTGTTACTTATACTATTTTATAAAAATAGCTCATTCAGCAATAAATACAAACTTATTTTATTAAATGATTTCTTAATGTTTTGCAGGACAAATTCTGACATTTTACAACATTTTACAGGCACATAGAAGACTGGCTTATGATGGCGAAAGACTTTTGAAGGCGGTTACCTTGATTGGGATCATATCTATTAAACCTTCGAATCCTGCACTCAAAAGTAAATGTGATACCATTCAAATGGAATAAGATTGATTTGAATTGGAATTTGTTATTCCTGTATCATAGTGCATTTTTCTACTAGTTACCCTACGTATTGTACATTATTGTAATAAAGCACTAGCTGTTCCATAGTAGAAGTCTTTGAAATAAAAGGTTTCTTTTTCAAGTTAGTGTCACATTTTATATTTTTTTATCCATTGTATACGGTATATCCATTTAGTTTTAGAACATTGTATTAACACTACTATTGTTTCAAAAAGAGTCTGAATGTAATTTAGAAGATGATTCTATCGTATGATTCTTCAACGAATCCATCATAACTTACAAAAACTACAGCATTTGTTCTATTTACTTGTCAATAATCGTAGTTGCAGAAGCATTTGTATTTCCAAAACCAAATTTGGTATTTAATTATGAAGTATGAGTAAAGACATATTCGCCTACAAGACATAATTATTATTCGTTGAGCATTGTTCTGATGCTTCACTCCAACTGTACTTCTTCCACTACGAACTACTATACTCGCGTACTTACTAATAATAGTAAAGAGAAATAGAATAACATTTATTATCAGGCCTACATCTTTCTATTGTACTACCATAGAGGATAGAACAGAAAATATTGTTATTTCCTACTACGGTACGGTACTCATCAAGCTAAATTTCAACCAATAAAATACAGTACAACCCACAATCACGTACAAACATAGAAAAATGCGACTCCAATTAGAACGTATATTTTATTCTATATTCGATATATGGCCATACATAAATTTCCGATTTTCATTGGGCCATAGTGACGAATATGTTGGTCTTGATCGAAATTAGCCTTGTTAATTAAAGCTACTGGATGTTACTTTAGTTTACAACCAAAATTAAAGCATTCTCAGCCTCTATAGCTGGATAAATTAATCGTTGAATAAAATATTAAGGAAATATAGAAAGTAAAATAATTAAGAGAAATAAGGAATGCTTTAAGCTCCGTTCACACCAAAGTTAATAACTTAATCCTTACCGGTATAGATTCTATTAGATTGAAACGGAACTTAACAAAACTTGACTTCACTTATAATGTTCATCATGTGTATGATAAGTTATGTTCAATCTAATAGAATCTATAAGGATTAAGTTAATAACTTTGGTGTAAACGCATTTTTAAGTTACTTCTGACACAGTGTTTGATGAGATGTAGAAATATCGATTACCTATCATAATGAAAATACAAAGGTGCTGTAGTCAACATCATAATGTTGATAGTTGACAATTTTTATGTGTTACCGAGTTGCCTATGCTTACCGTAGTTGACCAAATAGAGTTAGGGCCAAGCCTAACGAAGCGTTTGAAACAAGTCGGCAAGGCAGAAATATCTCCGATTGGCTGATTATCAGGCCAATTCCCGAACGCAAACCCTATCTGCCAATCGGACAGCTTCCTGTCTGTCGTGCCGTCTGAAAATATTACTCATGTGGCTTGGCCCTTAGTTGTGTTTATTAAGCATAGGATTACTGTACCATATTGTTCGGGTCAAAAACAGGCACTGGTCAACGTCGGGGAAGGGGGGTGTATTCCATACGCCCAGACCTCATTTTTTGTTGAGATGATTTTAGAAGATGAAAGAGATTAAAGTTGATCCTTTTTATTGGAGATGATAAATTTATTATATCTCCTGTGAAGTTGATCAAAAACGACGTATTAGATTGAAAAGAGCAATTAACCATATTATTTGAAACCAAAAATGGTTTGGAATCAGTCGAGCGGTCCTTTTCATTAATTAACGTAGGTACCGTACTTACATAAACTGTCATGTAATCATTTTTTGTGGAATTACCCATAACATATTTTTTCTGCTCGCCTGCAGACTTGAAAACCCATATATAATTCAGGAATATAAATGATGGGAAGTTTTGAATTGTAGGCTACACCATTATTACATATTTGCACATTTGAAATTTCATTGGATAAAAAGTTAGCGCGAAGTAGCGCTATTGGGTGGACTGGAATGAGCGGGAAGTTTCAAACTAGCGTATTCTATTTTTCATAGCGACGACAGTTCAATCACTCAGAAACTTTATTCTGCAGAATTCGATCACATATTATGATATCCGGCTCTTGATTTTCTCTGAAATAATATTATAAACAATATTTTGTATTAATAAAAAGTGAAGTACCGTATTGTTATGAAATGATAGCCTAATGCACATGACTTTGCTGATATTTCAGCAAAGATTGTCATTATAGAAAAATAGATTTCAAGATACCACTACAGTAACTTATAGTTGAATGCTGATTATAAACAATTAAATTTTGTGTTTGATTTCACCATTCAACTAAGTTACTGTAATGGTATCTTAAAATCTATTTTTCCATACGGTAATGACAATCTTTGCTGAAATATCAGCAAAGTCATGTGCATTAAGCTATCATTTCATAACAATACGGTAGGCTACCTACTTCACATTATATTAATTCAAAATATATTGTTTTCTAGGTAGAAATTTGATGTAAGCTTACTTTCAACATGAATCTTCCAATATTTGTATAATTTGAATTCAATGTAAGCTAAACTTCATTTCTATTTTTTTTATTCCATTTCCAATATAAGTCACCGGTTCCATGGAGCTTTGGAAATTTAAAATTCTTACTTTATTTTTTTTTATAGAGTTTGACTAAATTTTAGCAATGTGAAATCAAACCTTATTTATTTGAAAACATTTAATCTATTAAAATTTGAGAGAGACAGTTTTGGGTTCAGTCTATTATATATCATGGTATTATATAATTTGCTGTCATTTTTTTTAGATAAATCAATTTATTTACAAAACAAAATGAATATTACAAAAAAGAACCTAATGTACTCAAATGCACCAGTATCAAGTACGGTAATAAAAAGTACTGGTACACCAAGCTTATAATCTTTTTTGAAAGACTATAATGGTCTGCATAATATGAATGCCTGTGCTAAAAAAATAATACAATACTGTAGGACTATTATAAGAAAATAATGGTTTGAGAATACCAGGTCCTAAAAAACCACATCAATACCATTTTGTGTGATATATCGAACATTTAAAAAATCGTTTTCTAAGAAGCCTGAAATCGATTTTCGACACAAGCTTTCTTCTGCTCAATTATTGGCAGAATTGATTCCTGCGCAAATCTACTCTTAATAAAATAAATTGATTCTTCAACAAAATATCCGTGTTGTCGAATTGTGTAAAATCTTTCATGAAAGCCCATATGACTTGATATATCTTCTAATTTCACATCACCAGTGCAATTTTCTAAATCAATTATATTCAGTCCTAAGGACTTGCGCAAGAATATTGAAATATTTTGCACAAATTGGCAATACAGATATTTAGTCAAGTCTCAACTTGTTTTATTCAGAGTATTGTACATAATGTAAATTTCATGCCCAGATATCATAATAATCCTATACAGCAACTTCTGTTCACATGTTTAGATGTTTATATGTTTGTATTTCACTGGATCTCGAAAACGGCTCTAACGATTCTCACGAAATTCAGAAGATAGTAGGTTTATAATATAAAGATTCGATTGCACTAGGTCTCATCCCTGGGAAAACTCGCTGAAGGACATTAAAAGGATAATTATTATTCATCCTTGGAAAATAGCTGATAATAGTTATTTCGTCGTCTGTTGGTGATGGAAGTTAGTGAGTGAGCGAGTTCATGTGTGTGGGACTGTGTCAAAACTATGACTCAGCTGTTGAACTTTTGTAATCATTCAATCAGGTACTTAGTGCCGGTTGCAAAAAAGCCGGGCTATTAGTAGATCCATCTTTTTGAAATGGTCTTCTCTGATTTGGTTCACGTGAAGTTAATCAGGATTAAAATTTAACCGGCTTTTGTGCAACTAGGCCTTTGTGAGGGAAATTTTTGCATTCCTCTGGGAATTAATCTCAATTTACTGTGATTAGATAGAACATTTCTGTATGAATGTTATTTTAATTTCTTCTTTCGTAATAAATTGTTATGCTTTTGTACTCCAGAGCGAAGCTCGGTCCCCGATATTTATAGTACACTACTGATAACCAAACTTGTTTGCAACCTTTTGTATTTCATCTTGCCATGTGTTAAGGCAAACGCACGGAGCAGCAGGCAGTCATAGAAAAAAGCAAACGCCTGTGTGCAGACTCAAGGCCGGGACATATATAACCGCACCGAGCCCGCGCCGACGTACGGCCGAGCTAAGCCCACGACACGGTAATGGCGGTGGGAGAGCACACATATCCGAGCGACAGCAGTGTCTCAGTTCTGTAGTGCTACTGCGGTCTGATTTCTGAATGTGTTAAACTAATGTTGATAATAGAACACTATTTAAATCTTGTTACATCTAAATTGAATTTATAATTTAAATTTTAAACTAATTACCTGTAGACACAGAAAATGAGAATCATAGTGCTGGTATATATTTCAGTGCCTAACAATACCATCAGTCATGTTTCGAAAATACTATATATCTGCAATAAAATTGTTACCTTCTGCATCTACTAGTAATTAGTTTTAAATTTAAAATTCAAGACACAGTCACGGGTGCCTTATTTAATACCTTTTGTTGTTTATTTAATTATTTATTATATTATGTCTATTATACCTTTGGCTCAACGTATTTGGTTCTACTTTTACTTCAACTTATTTCTCCGTTCAACCATATTTCTCATCACTTTGATCGTACAAAACTGAATAATTCTGTGTCTCTTCAATAAGTTTTTTACTCTCTATATTAAGGCTGTTCGGTAAACCTTTTTATTTTTATTTAAATTGAATAATCTTTTTCAATATAATTGTTAAGATCATTATAAGAGTGAGAAAAAGTGGCAACTGAAATTTTTGAGTGGTCTAATGAGCGAGTTATGGGTTGTTGAAGTGCTAAACTCTGTTTTCTCTCCAGATCATAAACGGTTTTGAATTTTCCATTGGAGTTTTTTTATACATTCAGTATATCATTGGCTTTGTTCTAATATGCGTTTTTTCGCGATTAATGCCAAAATAAACAAGTTATCGAATTTGCAAAAAATGTTACTTTTTTATTTATGAACGAAATGGGGAATAAAATGTTTTAGTTTGGAAAGAATAATTTTTTAAAATTTCAAGAGAAGTTCTAATAATATAGTCGAAACCGTTTATGATCTGGAAAGAAAACGGAATCTGGAAAGTTAGCACTTCTACAACCCATAACTCGCTTATTATACCACTTAAAAATTTCAGTTGCCACTTTTTCTCACTCTTATAATGATCTTAACAATTATATTGAAAAAATATTATCCAATTCAAATAATAAAAAGTGTACCGAACAGCCTTAAACGAGGCCGCACCTTCACCGTCAAAAAGTAATCTGAACTAGTCGGTGACGGCGCGGGCAACAAACACGGTGACGGTGCTGGCGCGGTGCGGTAGTATGTGTCCCTGTAAAAAGTAACTGACCTGTAACTTGACCTGTAAAAAGGTTTGAAGAATACGTGTTTAAAATTTGAAACTGATTGATCAATTCTTTCTAAAGTTATTGCAGAGCATACAAACAGACGGACGACTTTGGCCCTCAGTAAGTCAAAAGTGAGAACTCGCTAACGCTCGTTCAATAAAAACCAACAATAATAATTTAACATTATATTTATTTTTAATGTATTATTATCAATTATACATGAGCAAAAAACATTACGGTACATCAACATTAATACCAGTAGGCCTATCACATAAATTTATACAGAACATGGATATTAATGAGTCATACACAGTCGATAAGAACTTCTATTGCTTATTAAGGATATTGGGGTGGCTTATTGGAGTAGGTGATAACGCGCTTAAAGGCAGAGGTGACGAACGATGCAGTCTGTGGTGCTTTGATCAATCGAGAAACTGTAACAGAAAAAAATAAGTGGAAACAACAGAAAGATAATTATGTAAGAAAGAAATAATCTATATATATATATATATATATATGTACATCTTCCTCAACAAGTGGCATCACATAATGCTAATTTCGCCATTACAAGTGGCAGCCCCTACTTATTGCAGCCATATACGGTTGCCACTTGTTTTTCCATTATAACTCATCTCCCGAATTTCAAAAACGCCTAAACAAAATTATTCAGTAATCTTCAAGGTTCAAAGAACCCGATAAAATCGATTATAAGGGTATTCAAAGTAAATGGACGTCAATAAAAAATGATAAAAAAATGTTTTCTGGTTGTCATAAGTTGGGAAGATGTATGAAATGTATAAATTTTAGTTCAGCGTTCTACCGTCAGATAGGGCTGTCATCACCCATGTATATTTTTCCAGAAATATACAAAAACGGTTCTACCGTACAAATGGCAACCGGAGATTTGGCAACAGTGTATGAGCGAATGACCGTGAGTAGTTCTCGCGGGAGTGGGTGCGTCTGACTATTGACTACTGATACCTTCCCTTTCATTTGCAATTCTCTAAACTTAATTCTCCGCCCACTACTCCTTCACAGGCTTCCTCACTCGATGTTTCTCTCTCTCACTATGTCTCTCTTTCTTTCTTCCTTCCTTGAGTTTGTGTTTATGTTTCATTTTGATGCAGTGGAGATGATCATATCATCAGTAAACAACATTAAACAACATAATTCCATGAACGGATATAACTCTATAGTGATCTATGTCTATAAAATCAATAGTATTTTCAACCATTATAATCAATGATTCCAGTCAATATAACTTGATTTCTTATGGATGGAGTGAATAGTTAATCTTACAGATTGAATAATAATGTAGATGAAAACTACACATATCTATATTTTACCCTCATTACTATCCCAATTGACATAAGAGTTTCACGGAAATGAAATGGTACCATATAATGTTAATGATTCCATTATAATATTATCTAAGTCAAAAAGTATAACTGGTAGATAATCTTCAATTCTATTTTTCTCTTACTTTCCACATGGTCTCTTAACCCTATACAGGTGTATACAAATTCGGCAGTGCGGTCAGAAATTCACAAATTTAGTATACAAATTCGGCAGTTTTAAGAAAAAGATCCCTCTTGAGTGTTATATAAACTCGGCTATTTTTCTCAGGTATGAAAACTCGGCTATCCTTGTCAGGGCCCTACAAACTCGACAATCGAACTTTCGATTTAAGATGTATTCGACTCTCAATGGATGTAAATGTATAAAAAAGTACGCTATTTTCGTAATAGGACTTATTATTATCAGAAGATTAAAACATTCATTTATCTTATAGCATTTAATGGCTACGGGTGACCAGCCACGGTAATCAAACATTAAATATTATGAAGAATGACCAATCGAATATATATTTCATACGTTTAATGAATGCATGGTGAAGAATATAGAATGATCCCATTTAATTTCAACTGTGTCCGTCACATTTACATCAATCATTCAGTAAGAGTCATGATCGAGAATCAGTATGCGATGAATTTTAGTTGGTGTTCAATTAAAATTACTACTCCCATCTCCCATGTAGAAACAATGTATTTCTTGCATCAAACTAATTGATTTTGAAATATTTCTTGCCCTATCTGTGACTTGTTGATCGAGGTCTTCGTATTTAATTTCCTACTTCATATGCCACATTCATGTAATTATTTCCTAAAAGATATAAATATTTCTTCAACAAGATCATATGAAATAATATCAGTTTTCCATATTATAAAATTAATGAATGATAGACTAAGAATAACAATCTTATAACTAACAATATAGGATTATACATTGTAAATGATGGAGTAATGTTCTATTGTAGTGTTGAATTTCAACAGAACCTTGTAAATCTCATAGAAATTGTTATCTGTCAGTATAAGAGTTGTTGAAATCTACTTGAAAACTGGAAAGGACGATTCGAGATTAATAATTATTTGTTAGATCACTTGATTGAGTGGTGTCATGTGCGTTTCATGGGAAGGATCGTGGTGATGAGTGGAAAGGTTTTCTACAAGCAAGCACGAAATACAATAGGTGTATTATGTAGTCCCTGCTCAATCTTTACAAAAATTACCGAGTTTGTATAGCACTTTTTGAGGGTCCCATGAAATTCTGAAATTCCTTTGACCATTACTGCCGAGTTTGTATGCACCCTCCAATACTCTCTTGCTCTCTTGTACAAGCTCTCTGAATCATTTGCTATCTTATATCGTTTGCTATCTTTTATAATTTCTTTATCTCTCTATCTTACTCTCTTTTACCCGCTCACAAACTCATGGGTTTGTCTGATGAAGAGAACCTGACTCTCGCACCCTCTTTCTCTTTATTTCCCTCTTTCTTCAAATAAGTCCTTCCAGTATTTATGCTTTGGTCAATCAATTGAATACTGAATTAGTATCATTTTCAACTATCATAACCTAGAATTCAAGCGAACGTATTTTGTAATTTATATTAAATGAAAAGAAAAGATATTGTCAAACCACAAATTAATAAAAAATCGAGATACCGGTTTCGGTTGTTACACCATTATAAATCTCTGGTAAACTGGTAATCTAAAGTAAATGAGCTAATCTGATAATATCAGATAAAATAAAATAATATAGTTCGAAGCGGAACAAATTTAATAAATTTTCTAACACATCATTAATCACCAAAATTCTTATGAATTTTCCTTCTGCAGTAGATAGAAACTTTGAATTCTTTGTTGCCTAACAAATTAGATTATGATTTCTGACAATCTTGCAAGCCTCAAACGTTTTGAAAGTTGTTGATAGCTGATCAATTTTCACAAATCTTGCTATATAGTCTAGCTTGATCATAATTCAATGTCAATCCGATACTCAATACTCCCGATTGTCAATCAATTGAGGAAATGCTAAATATTGAAGAAATTCGATTTCCTCAGCAATAATTTCTAAAAATCATTAGGCCTAAGCACAAACAATAATCTTGAGAACAACGGGATGATTGTCTTGTGTAAGCTCTAATCATTTTCAAATTCTTCATTATTGAGAGCACTACAGTTATAAGCCTACTGTCAAAATACGAGAATTATAAAATAAGCTGCTCACTTGTGCTTGCTGAGCTATAAGTTAAAAGGTGATACAAATGAATGCCAGGCAGAAAGAGAATTTAACTTCATCGGAACAGTGGAAACAGACTGAAATTTCTATGTACCAGTCCTCTAGGCAACAAAGAATTCAAAGTTTATATTTTAGTATATTTCCAAGCTTCAAAATGACATCTGGTTGACATCTATATTAACCATAGTAGAAGTTGTTGGAATTAGATAAATCTTTCGGATATTGTAGTATGATTATTTTGGAGCTCCCACATGGCTGAACTGATCCGATATCCACGACATTATTAGAATTACGGACAATTTCTTAAAAATCGGCATATTTTTGCATCCATCTTGTTTTTTTATGATGACAAACATTTTTGAGATTACCATCATGGATAATCTCTTTCTACACATTATTATAAAGAGATTGATACCATTCCAAAGTCTGTACCTTCAAGGAGTCATGAGTTAAAAGATTTTCTAATTGTTGGGATTGGCATTTGGTGGAAAAAGCATGTTTTCAGCTGCAAACAGTACTTTTCTCTCTTTTTCCGATGACGCTCCAGCCGTGGAATATGAACTGACTGCCTCCAACCAGATGTCATTTTGAAGCTTTAGAAATATACTAGAACACTGTACCAATAACACTGGTGTATGTCTACTGCGAATACATTTACAGGGTGGAAAGTGAAATATTGTCGCCGAAAAATGTATGTTTCAAGTTTTTGAAGTTGAATGAGTCATGAGAAGAGTGGTTGAAATGAGTCGATTCTCTTCTCTCGAACATCATAGTTTGTTCAATTCTGAACACTTTGGTGGTAAAACCAATCCGATATCTCTCACAATAACTAAATAGCAAGCGATATAAAAATTTCTGTCAATAATGACCGCCATCTTGAATTTTTCTATGATGTTGAATATTTTTGTTGTTTCCATCATCAATATTCTTATTCGGCTTGTTGTAACGAAGAGATTGAGACCATTTTCAAGTCTCTATCTTGAAGTAGTCATGAAAAAATCGATTTTATAGTTCTAGCTTGTCACCTCATGTGTATGGCAAAACGCACCAGAAACCGTGCAGGGTTTTTTTTGAGGGCGCTTGAGAACTCATTTCCTGACGTACAACAGCGCATGAAGATATATCGTTCCAAAGCTGAAATAACGCTCTAAGCTTCATAGATTCAAAATTTCTCTGTATCTCTTGCACGAAAAAAGTTATAAAGGAATTAAATTTGTAAAAAATTAGAAAAAACGTTTTTTTGGGCTTTTGAAGGTTATAACTAAAACAATATGCGCTTTAGAGGAAGATTTTATAGAACAAAAATTGTATTGGAGGGTTTTTAAAATATTTTCGTCCAAAACAAAGGTTGATTATCTTGAACGGTTATTGAAATACAAGCGATATAGCAAAACCCTGGAAATTTTGGCGGCCATCTTGTTTTCGAGGTGTTTGCCTGTGATTTCGACTTATCATCATCACGATCCTTATTATGCTAGACCTAACGAAGAAATTGAGACATCTTCCACGGCTGTTACGCAAAAATGACCACGGAGTGCCTTATTCATGACATTTGCGCCCGGACTCGAGAAGGAAAATTCATAAGAATTTTTATGATTAATGATGTTGTAGAAAATATATTAAATGTGTTCCGCTTCGAAATCCCTCCCTATTTTTGTACATAACAGCTTATCAATATAGACTAAAGAAAATCAGGAACTAATTGATTCAAAGTAAAACTGTTTCAGAAAGTGTAAAAATAAGAATAATAAGAATGAAATATTGCTGGAATGAGTGAGTGCATTGGTCATACTGCGAGATTTGAGGATGGAAGTTTATCAAAAATAGAGAAAAGATTGAATTAAAAGTATTCAAATTATACATCTTGAAAGCGTATATCATTGTCAATAATATACGCGTGTATAAAATATAAGTGTTAATTACGGAAGAACTGAATTCTTTTTAATCTATCTGATATTATATATGTCTGAAGCAACTCTTTAGAAACACAATCTTGCGTTCAGAAATTCAAAAATATCATTGATTAATCAATTTTTGACAAAAATAGAATGAGTAGTCGGAATTGTGTTCAACGTTTAGGTAGGTTACACGGAATTTATTGTACTTTGATCGTTTGAAGACATAAAATTCGAAAGATCGCAATAACTTTTTTATTTGTTGACAGATAGACTTGAAAATTCATGGGAAGGACACTAATGTTAAGATAAATGTTCCTGTTTTTTTGTAGAATTTTTCCATGACTCCTTTCCCCTCCAGATCCGAAAAACTTTTCGGGCGATTTGATCCCTTCAGACCAGTTTTGAATCTCCCGGCTTTCATAGTCTTAGGCGCGCTTTAAAGCGATTGGGTGATCATTGCGCGCAGAGGCTCTCTATTGGTTTCTATTGTTCCTAATGTGTTTTGAAAACGTTTTCAATACATGTATTTGTGAACGTCACTAAACAAACATTGTTTTGGTTTGAGTTTCGAGAATGTCAACACAGATATAGCGGACGCCAACAACTTTGGTAAACGATTGTTATTGTTAACTAGCAGGTAACCCGTGCTCCGCAAGGGTCTATTTACAACTTGACAAACTGAAAACTTGATGTAATCAAATCTTGAAGAATCGAAAATAGGTCTATAACCATCCTCGGTTAATTAATAAAGAATCTATATGCAGAATTCCAGGTTAATCAGTCCAGTACTTGAGACGTGATTATTGTGTTAAACATAATTTTCCTATTCCGCACGTGTATAAGCCAGTTCTTTTCCTTTATTATAGTATAGATTATTATGTCGCTTTGGCCTCTGATCTGTATAAATGTCCTGTAACAACCAAAGGTGCGTCCACACATGCCGAACCGAACCTCGAACCGCGTAGCAAACCGTGCATTCCGCCGAGCATCGCGAATTCAGCGAACATGAGCATATATATGTTTCATAATGTTAAAAATCAGCTGTTGAGCAAACCTTAGACGGTCATTATTGATGTCATTACTGGAGACTAATGTCATTAATAATGATCGTGTAGTGAGACATAGATAGTAATGATGGATAGTAATGACAAAAATCCGGATTTTCTGATTTTCAGTCATCATTACTCGCTTTTGGTGGGGATAATATCATTAGTAATGATCGTGTAGTGTCGTGCATCAGTATATCGTCATTTTTCAGTTCGCACTGCAAGATTGTACAATCATCATGGACAGCGATAGTAAAGTGATTGCACCTTGTGAAGGAAATGCATTTGGAGAAGAACATCTGCGACAGTTCATCAAAACATTCGAAACACTTCCTTCCAGAACTGTGGAACCTATTTTGTTAATCAATTATCCATTCTGCATTGTTAAAAAACGATCTGGCAACAGAGCAAAGCGAGAAAGAGATAGCGCTATCCGCTTTGTTGAATGATAGACAAGGATAGCAATACCATTGCTAATCAAACACTGTCATTACAACGTGGACCTCACTATATGCATGTAGTAGCCTATATTCTACATATGGAAAGGGAAACTTAATTGATCTGTGTATGTTTTTTAACAATAACATACTAATGCTGAATATAAATAAATGCAAGTATGAAGCAAATTAAATGTACATTCATGTAGTCTTGCAAGATGTATGCAAGTACTTCACAAGTCTCAACAATGGCATTGCTTATTGATTCAGGTGACATGACTGCTGAAAATTTTAGGTCTTCAAAGTTTCACCCAGTGGCAAGGTACCTTAATGTTACTGCTAGTCTTCCTTTAACTGGCAAACATTGTCTCATGTTTGTATCTTCTCGGAGTAAAAAAGGTGTAAATAGTTTCAGCAATTTCTCAAACATAATATCATTCATGCGGAAATAGTTTTTGTAGTCCTGGCTAGGTGAGTTGAATTTCATTTAACAACACAACATGAGAGTACTGTTCACGTTTTTTCAACCAATCCTTCAACCAGCGTTTACGTTTTACCCGCCTTTTTGTAGCTAATACTATAACTAGTAGTTCTGTGAACAGTAGACTCCACGCAGTATTCTCATCCACAAGTACCTGATTGAAACTAAAGACCTTATGGAAATACAGCAATAGACTGGCTTCTCCACACATCTGTGTAATAACTTGTCAGCTGATTTATGATGAATAATTCTATAGTCTGATTTTTACGCAATTGAAAAAGGAACATACCTGTCAAATTTCATGAAAATCTATTACCGCGTTTCGCCGTAAATGCGCAACATATAAACATTTAAACATTCAAACATTAAGAGAAATGTCAAACCGTCGACTTGAATCTTAGACTTCACTTCGCTCGGTCAATTATAGCAACACAAGCTTTTTTGCTTGATCCATTTTTTACGTTGTGGTAACACAAGCTTGACCACACCTTTACTGAAGGAAAGTAATGACAGTGAAGAATGATTGTGTAGGGTTAAAGAGTAATGATAATCTGAAATGACATTACTGGTAATCGCTCGCCTCTGTTTTAACTGTCTCTTCTTCTATGATTGATTCTCTTCAGTCCTGAAAAGCCTACCCATAGCATGTTCAATTGTTCAATAGCTGTTGATATATGAGTTTCGACTTGCAATACCACTAGCAGTGGTTTCAAAGTATCACTTATAAAATGATTATTTTTTGTCAATGGAACAATATATAACATAACAATATCATGACATATTTCAAAAGATTATCAGTCATTTTTTGGAGATTCAGCTTTCAGGTTGCGTTACTAGGAACCTTCCATTTTCACTTGCTATTATCTACCATTTACTAATTAAAGTTCAAAAACTCTATTGAGAATATATAAAAAACTCCAGAGAGATTATATCGAAGTAATCACGGAAATCTTATATACTTTAATAAGTGAAGGCGAGCGATCCTACTTATAATTCACTATATGCTGCATTATAAGAATATGCTGCATTATATTTCGAATCTTCATAGGCGGGAAAAAAACTTTAAAATATTCAACCGTGATTTATATATTGATTTCTTGAAATGTTATATCCAATTGAGCTGCAAAAGTATTTTGAAATTAGATCATTAGAAGTTCGATCCAATAAATTGGATGAGTAAATACAATAAAATTGAAATCTATCTGCATATTCATCAAGATCAGTGGCTACCAGAAAGTGGTCCGCAAGGAGCCCAAGGAAAGAAAAATTGATGTTTACGCTATTAGTGTTATTTGAATAAACTTTATCAGTCTTTTTTTTAAGTATAGGCCTAACCAACTTCCCTTCGAAAATGTTATACCAAACTCATCGGAAGTTCAAAATTTGTTTTCAATCGGTGAAAGAAGAGATAAGTACCAAATTTCCAACGCAATAAGATTGGACTATAAAGTTTGTTTGAAATCTTAATGGCGGATTTGTACCACGTGATTGAGCTAGTCAATCAAATACGTGATGGCCATACTGTGGGTAATATAGTTACTGCAATTCAGACTAAAGGAGATCAGTAACTAATTGATTCAAAGTAAAACTGTTCTAGAAAGTGTGGTAATAGAAATTAAATATTGTTATTATAATGAGACAGTGCTTGTTAATTGGTCATACTGTGAGACTTGAGGATGAAATGATCAAAAACAAGTTGAGAACCAGCTTGGAAAACAAACGTAAGATAACAATGAAAAAAACCAGAAGAAAAAACAAGCTATTGTAATTCCTGGTGAACATTATGAGTGATGAAAAATGTTCATAGCGAAGAAACAAAGAGGAGTCAAAAGGTCCTGATTGTAAATCCAATAATTAAGTACCTATAATTAAGGAAATCACATTCTCATTATCAGAAGATTCTTGGATTCTTGTATTATAGTATGTTAGTTGAAATATTTAGTTCAGCTACAATGATTGTATTATTGTATAATGCCACAAAGTTGAAGGAATACTGTTACTTCTTCTTTTGTGGTAATGCTAAAAATAAATTAACAACAATATTTCTAAATCGTGATTAAGAAGAAACAATCAAATAAACTCTACTTAGAATACTTTTCAATGTTTTGATTGTAAGATTCTTGGAAAATTTATTTCCATACCGCAGTGAAAATGCTGGGTGTAATTCATCTTAAGAAACACCCACCCGTACTATTTTATTAATAATTATTTCAAGTATCTTCACTTAGTTCATTGCATTAATTGACTTTACAAGAGAGTAAGTTATAATTTATAATAAAATAATTAGTCGAATGCAGTAAGTCGTAAGTAAGTATGACTCTGTTACACTATACTCAAATAATTGAATAAAAACCTTCAAATAAGGCAATGAAATATTTACGAATCGACTAGAATATTATTGATTCATGTAGTTAATTGAATTAGAAGTATTCAAATTATACATCTTGA
>NW_024090293.1:0-112505 GCF_014356525.2 Nilaparvata lugens
TATTCGTTATAGGTTTTAAATCTTTCCTACCATAAATAAATGTATCTGGTACTGCTTTGAATAGTAATTCCAATAGACCATGTGTGAGAGTAAATGAATGTTGGTTATCATTATAAATCATATTTCAAATTTGACTACTTTATCACCAATTTGCCACTCATCAATATCGGGGTTGAAGTGAACACCATATATATACCTCTTTTTGTTGATCTCATGAAATTGTCTATATAAGTAGATACACTGCGCCTACGTGCAGATGATTTTAGTCTTTGGAGACTTGTATCAAATATATTCTTAAACCATGTTCTTTATTTGATTCTTCTTCTACTGATACTTCTTCATCATTATCATCATCTACTCTATTTTCTTCTTCATCTTCTAATTCTTCATCATCCAATTCTACATCATCAATTCTTCTTCTTTTTCTTGTTTTAATTCTTCTTTTCCTTTTTAATAGTTGCTTCTAGAAAAGGTTGTTTCAATTGTTTCAATGATTCTGTAATAGGTTTAAATTGTTTTTGAAAGTTTTCCTCCTCACTTGCTACATCACCTGATAATTGACGGTGCTTTTGAGTATTGAATCACGCAGTTGTTTAATATTTTTCTTGAGTGCACTCAACTCTTTCAAATCTTTCCTATACATTTTTATATTACTGTAAAATTTATCAAAACCAATTCTATATCTACCATTACTTCTAGTACACTCTTTGTTTATAACTAGAAATGTGTTATTATTTTTTTTCCAAGCTTGAGCACACATTTCTTCAAATTCTTTCTTATCATATCAGGATAAATATGATCAAAATATATGTGTGTTAAATTACGATTATCTTGTTTAAATAGAACAATCAAGTTTGTGTTATCACGAATTAACTGCTTGGGTATACTGGAATAAGTTTGAGAAATGTAGAAACATCAATATCATTATGTCTACCCATACTGAAATAGTTACGGATATTCTGTTGATTTTCCATACAAATATCATCAAAAATCATAACTGAATTTGGATGTGCATCATTTGGGTGTGGTATTTCATCATTATCTTGATACATGTTGAAGTCAATTTCAGGTATTTGTATCATAATCTGCTTTAGAAGTTGGTATTTATCTTGTTGATGTGATTTGGTGAATACATATAAGTTTGAAAACTTGACACCATTCTGTGCAAATAGTAAATTGAATACTGTATTTGTTTTCCCAGAATTACTTGGACCACAAACAATACATCTTATGGAATTTGGTAAAAGTTCGCTGTGTCTGTGATAATTGATATTCCTCTTAGTAAGGAATTTATCAAAATTTATGACAGGTAGTTTTGATTGATGTTGTTTCAATTTCAGCATATTTTTATTATATTACGTTATATCATCACCTTCAACCCATGAATTATAAGATTTATCGAATCCAAGCCATTTAACATACAATTTACTACCCTTTTTCTTTGATACTTTTTCAATGAGGAATATATCTGGATATTTTGTTTTATTCATTTCATATTCATAGAATGTACCCTTAATAATTTCATTGTTCATATCTTTTAATCTATAAGTAAAGGGTATAGTGGGGAGAACATTTTGTATGGTGAAAATCTCATTTGTCCTTTGGGAGATAACCTTTCTCAAATATTGATTTGTATCGACTAATGCGTACCTTATCACCAATTCTATACTTTGGTTTACTTTGATTGCCAATTTTACGTTGTGCACTTTTATCTAAATTCATTAGTACATATTTTTCATTTTCTTTATTTACATCAATTGGTTTCATATTAATGCTACGATGTGTGGTGTTGTTATATTTAAAGATAAGTTTTGGTAACAGTTCCAACCATTTATGATTACCCGTATAGTGAATTCACGGAACATATTCTCTTTAAGAGTTCTGTTGAAACGTTCACAAATTGCAGCTTTCTTATCACTAATGTACTGTAATGGTTGATCTTATGTTTTGAAGAGATTCTGATCAGTTGTGTTGTAGAACTCTTTACCTGCATCAGTTTGAAAATTGATAATCTTATGTTTTTGGAGTATTGGTTTCAATGCTGCTGCCACCTCATTTCCAGTTTTAGTTTTCATTGGTATTGCAAATGCAAATTTACTGAAACAGTTTATCACAGTTAGTATGTATCTAAAGTTCTTATTTAATGTACTATAGTTGGACATGTCAACAATATCAGCTTGATATAAATCTGTTAGACCTTTTATTTCAGTGCGACGTGTGAGGAAATTACGTCTGACTCTACCATGTAGCTCATGTGCAAGTTTCTCTCTTGTGGACATTCCTTTTTAAATATACATAGTTGAGGTATCCAGGTGGGGTGGGAGATAATCTATTCTTCTATATTTATTACATTTTTTTCATACCATTCTTTAAAAGAGATTCCAGAAGAAAGTGAGAATTGTTGGATCAAGTTTGAATCAGTCATATACTTCCACTCTTTTTCATTATGAGATTAATGTTTGGAATATAGGGTGCAGCTAATGGTATGATTTGTAGAACATAGAAAAAATTCTGAATCAAATTTTTAATATCAACATTAATATTATTATTATTTCTATCATGCAAATATCGACCAAATTTATCAATACTCATGATCTATTTTTATTATGGATCGTTATTTTTTTGTTCAATCTTGACAAATGGATTTACTGGAAAAAGTTATTCTTGGTTTCTTAGTTATTGGATCTAGTTTTTCCATGAGATCCTTATTTTTTGTTCAATCTTGACAAATGGGGTGTCAATGGATTCGTTATTAGATTTACTGGAAAAAGTTACTCTTGTAGATTTTTTGTAAAATTAACGGTTTCTTAGTTATTCAAGAAATAAAAAAAGCTGGATCTAGTTTTCCCATGAGATCCTTATTTTTTGTTCAATCTTGACAAATGGGGTGTCAATGGATTCGTTATTAGATTTACTGGAAAAAGTTACTCTTGTAGATTTTTTGTAAAATTAACGGTTTCTTAGTTATTCAAGAAATAAAAAAAAGCTTGATCTATTTTTTTTTCCAAAAAAGTGGGAAATCTTCATTTGAGTTTATTGTGAGATTAGGGGTATGGCTAGGTTAGGATAGATCAGATTACATTGGATTGGGCAAGGTTAGACCAGAATCAGCTTTGGGGCAGATTTGGGGGCAGCTTTGAGCCAGGTTTGAGCCAGCTTTTCTTCAGCTTTTCTTCAGAAGTCTTTACCCCTACTCCAATATATTCAGATTTTTGGCACAACTTACAATAGGTGATCCCTTGTTGGGGGGGGGGGGTAGTAATAAGCAAACGGTGTCATTTCAATTATTAAAAAAAAATCTTGTGTTGGTGGATTGGTATACTGTATTTGAAGTATTCAGGGGTGGGGGGGGGGGTTGTATAAATGTGGGGTATTCAGAGCGGGTGGTATTTTACTAAATTTGAGGTATTTGGGCTTGGTGTGGGGGGAGGACAAGTTTATTCATTCTTCGTTTTCGAATACTTACCTTCAAAAACAAATACAAATACCTTAACTGGCCCACACATGTGGCCTCTGCCTCAAGGCGGCCTCGGGCGCCTCAAGGCCGCCTTTAGGCCTCAGACTCACAAAATGTGTGGAGCCGATACTTACGTTACATTCAACAATATCTCGTCACAATGATACATACCTATCACCCAAAAAAACCCAATTACCCAAAAACCACAGAATTCAATTCTCCATCTTCATAAGCATCTTGATAATACAGCAACGACCAAACTGTAGAAATCCCTCTCAGAGAATAACATACAAGTCAAGAATGAACCAGTCTGTTCCAACCAACACACAGATTTTACTGTAGGCTACCCTAAAAAATCCAGTTTTATCTGTGTAAAGCAATGGATTTATATAGTACAATGACTATACCAGAAATTTATCTGAACCCTCCTCCATTCTTCAAAAAGAATTCTCTGCCTTGGCCATCAAAAGACTGATGTTTGAAAAAAATCAGACTTATCAGTCACTCAAGTAAACTAAGCTGAAATAAGTAAACCTGCCCCAGGAATGCTCAATGCTAATTCAACTAGACATGATTTAAAGAAATAAATTTTGGTTGCCGAATCATCCTCCTTGGGTTGATTATATAAAAACTGTCAATGAAATATTCCTGATAATAAACCCTATATTTAGGCCAACATTTATTTTTTTGGACGAATTGACATTAAATTATCTAAAATGAAAAATTTCAGTTCAACTCTATAATAAAACTTCAACTGAGTTGTGGTCGATGTTGTAGAAACGTTCCATGATGAAATAAAAACACATAGATGTTGTCAGTTTTTCACTTTAATTGGTACACGACCATGGTTTACCAGAGAAACCATGGTCGTGTACCAAATTAAAGTGTAGAAAACTGACAACATCTATGTGTTTTTATTTCAACTCTATAATAAATAGAAATTGTGAGCTCTGAAACAATCTCGACCTTTAAGAAGATAAAATATGAAAAACTATCTGAAATAATATCAAACTGTGAAAAAATAAAAATTCCCCAAATAGTCGAATAACCGTATATGAACAGTTTATGATAAGATGAAAAATAAATAAATATTGAGGGGAGAATTAGGGTTAAGTCGAGGTCAAGTTGTGGCCAGTCGGTCAGTGGTCAAGGTCGAAGGTCAAGATTGTACCAGAGCTTTCATTTTCTACTTGAAACAGTTTTGGAGTTTGAAGACTTGAAACTGCAATTTAGCTACAAATAAAATCCTGCTCTAGTTAATTTTCCAGATAGGCTGGTTACTGAGACGAATGTAATCGAAATCCCCCAAGATCCAGAATATGGGAAGATTATGGACAGAGGAAAGTTTATGCCAATGAGGTATTGTAAATGTTGGGGTCTTCTTATCCTTTCTTTATTTATATTATTAAAATTAAGAATTATTTGCAAAACAAAATAGGCCTAAGTATTAAAAATGTTGGGGATTTGTAATTCTTTCTTACTATTTATTAATATTATTACACCATCAATGGCATTGAGCTAAGACAAGTCTTAGCGTCAAGTCTTTACAAGTCTTCACGACTTCAGTAATATCTATAAATAGGGCTGAAATTCTATTACATTGAACCGATAAAAAATAATTTCATTATACCATGAATTGATAACAATGAAAAAACTATCATTTAAACTTTCATCAAGTGAGGTTTGCAGTCTCCCTGTCTGTCCATCAAGCATGATCAATCATTATAATAAAATTATAAATTGAATTTAGAAATTTAAATTAGTAAAGAATTATCATCATCATCATCATCATAATCACATAAATTAATGGATGAATTTAAAAGAGGATGAACTTATGAGGTTATAAAGTGTACTTGTGTAATAAGCAGAAGTAATTTAATTTTGAGTATGGATTGAATAAACAATTAAAATGAAATGAATTGATGTTTGTCACTCACCCTACAGACACTGCCCTCCTCTGCTGAGTAACTCCTTACATTTTTCTTTAACCCCCGAGCCTTTGTCTCTTTTTATTTATTTAATGGAAGTTGTCCTGCAACTCCAGTGCTTCCTCGATCGCTGCTTTAACTTTCCCCTGCAGTCTGCGGGGAATTTGAAGCACTTTCACTGATTCCTTAGATTTTCTATGCTGTAAACAAAAATCAAACCTTCATTGATCAATTTCATCACAATGAAAATCATTACCATCTATTGTATTGTATTCATTAAGATTTGCTCCATTCTCATTAAGATGGCTTCCACAATTCTGTCTGATAAGGCTGTGCAAAGGCTAAAAATAAACTTTTTACTCCTTATATTTTTCAAAGTTTTTTGATTTGTATATCATCCAGCTATCAAAATGAAAAAGTTTTCTCAGGAAAACATTTTTTTTTCTGATCATTACTTTTTGAGATATGAGCGCCTAAAGTTTGAATTTTTGGGACAGAACATTTCAAATTCGGTAAGAGATAAATCCATGAGATTTAGAGGATAGATTCTTCATGTTATTGTTGATCTAGTAAAACAAATATTTTCTGAAAATATCAATTTTTAAGATAGTTATTAATTTATTAAAAATAACCAAAAATAACTCAATTAAAAGTTATTTTTGGTAAATTGAATAACTTTTCCAAAAATTGATATTTTCAGAAAATATTCGTTTTACTAGATCAACAATAACATGAAGAATCTATCCTCTAAATCTCATGGATTTATCTCTTACCGAATTTGAAATGTTCTGTCCCAAAAATTCAATCTTCAGTCGCTCATATCTCAAAAAGTAATGATAGGATAAAAATGTTTTCCTGAGAAAACTTTTCCATTTTGATAGCTTGATGATATACAAATCGAAAAACTTTGAAAAATATTACGATTAGAAAGTTTATTTCTAGCCTTTGCACAGCCTTAAACCCTTGCTACACGGGTGCGAATCGCATTGGCGACGGCAGCGATTTCAACCATTTTCCCACTGCCGTCACCGTCATGTGGTTTGCAACAGTGTGCGTAATGTTTAATTGAAGTATGTATTGAAAGCATATATTTGTGATTTCTTGTTTGATTGAGTCAAGTCAAGAATGTGATACAAGTGAAAATATTATACTATGGCTCTATCCCGCAGCTTTTACACAGACATTAATGTTGCTGCTTGGAGTCACTAAAAGATAATGAATAGGACAGCAGCAAATTTGAAAAAACCAAGTGGCACTTGATGTTGCTGAGTTATCTTTAGTGAGATTCAAGTTATAAAGTGAGCATCTGATCAGCATTGGTCTGTAAGCAGACTAAGCATAGCTCTATCCATTTCCAACTCCACACAGTTGTTGTCAAACTGTTTCTAGACTATGTACAAATATGAACTACCAAATTACTTCATCTCAATAATGAAAATGTATCATCAAAAATTTAGATAAATATATCTTCTTGGTGGAATTAATGTAATCCAGATAGAAATGATCGTTATTGAAAATAATCAACAGTTAATATCAAGTCAGATTTACCGGGATAACTAGAATTACAACCATTTACTATAGAAGATTTCCTTTCATTTCCACTGTCTTCATAACATGAATCCTACTATAGCTGTTCCATTACAATCTATCTCATTCAATTCTATTCTAATTGTATATAATAATAACTCAATATGTATTATACAGTGTTTTCATCAAGTGTCGCACATTCAAATAAACGTGTCTGTAAAAAGTGGGAGTTTTATATTTCTTCAATGCTGTTTTCCATCACGAGCTGCTTATTATTAAATCACTTTTCTGCTTTTAAAAAGAACGACTACCAGTCAGATTTTTGCAATAAATGAATTTATTCACTTGATTGCTAGTCGTTCTTTTTAATAGCAAAAAAGTGTTTTACATTATTGTTGTGTAGCTACTGCAAGATAGCATCTCCATATTATGTATAAAACATATGAACATTCATTTAATATGTACAGGTTACAACATACAACATATCTGCAGTATTGTTTTCTGTCCAGTAATGTAGGCCTAATTATGTCATTTTGCCAAGAGCAACTAGTGTTCCTTCTTGAGCATTATTCTATCAGTATTCAATGCCTCAAGATCTTTTTCTCCGGTGGGGTTGATAATAATAATTATAATAATTAATGATACTTATCAGTATATATATTATTAAAATTTTCAACAAAATTTGATAACATAAGTTCAAAATGTCTGTCATGTTCATTAAAACCTCCGAGATGATCCCAAGGAAAAAAATCTATAGGCATTGGATACTGGTGAAAAACTGTTCAGAAAGGAATACTCCTTGCTCTTGGCAAAACCACATGCTTACATTATCCTACTCAAAACAATATGTACTGAAGACCTGCTGTAACATGCAAATGTTTTTACTTTGCGATTTTATACATAAATATTTTATACATATCTTTCGGTAGCCACACAAGTAATTTAAAAGCCCCAATGTTCACAAACATGTTAATTTGAATGTGGGCGACTCAATGAAGGCACTGTATTATCATAAAATAAATATAATAGCTTGATATTTAATTATTGTAATAATATTAAAAATTAATATTTCATGATATTGTAATAATCAAGTACCGCCTTATTGTAATTTCTGTAATATTTACTAGGAAACAGATGGTTAAACTTACATTTAGGACCCACTCCCTAAGGGTGTTCCTGAGACCCTCAGGGGTGGGATTTTCCGGGCGCTCGAATGGGGTCAAATAAGTGGCCCCCACCCATGACCGCCGCCCGTCGGCCAACCATTCGACGTAAAATTGCCGCCTAAGGACTCCATTTTCAGTCACTGAAAATAAACGTAAAAAAAACTTGAACATCTTTTGTTGGTTATAAAAACAAACCTCTTGAGAATATGAATAACATAATATACTAATGGCCAAGTTTTTAAACCCGTCTAAGAAATAGTCATAATCTTGCAAAAGACAGTATAATACAATATTTTGTTTGGCTGGAAATCAATTCGATTTAAATGCATATTACATTAAGAAAAAATATTAGAATATCAAGTTTGTTTTTTAGTCCTGCAAAATTATTTATTTAATTTCTGAATATTTCCTATTTTAGTGATGATAATGTGAAATATTTCTTCTAAGTTTGGTTTGAAGCATCTAAATTTAAAAATGTACTTTATAAAAATAATTAATGACTGAAAATTTTGTGAATTTAACAACTACAAGACCTATTTGGGACTATGTGTAACCTTATCTAAATTTGGGAGAGAAATAGCACAAGGTTACCTTATTTTTCTCTTCCTATCATTTTGATGATGTACTTATTGTATGAATCAATAAATAACAAAGAGCTAGAGTGTTTTATGCATTCAAATAGGAACAGATTGGTACTCAAACAAGCCTCTCATGGTTTATTTGTATTTTGTAATTATTGTACAATATGAAATGGATGACTATCCAGAGTATTGTTCAAGTAGATCATTTTGATAACTTACGTTGCTGTTTGAAGTATAGGCCATCCTCATCGACGGCCACCATTGCAGGCCAGTAGGGCTGCTTCCCCAGCCGGCCCCACATCACATTACTAACAACTGAAATTTTCAGACAGAATGTTCAGAAATGAATTACCGAGTTTTCAGTACATTTTTGATCATTTCTAAAAAAAGGTCAAACACCTGCTACAGTTAACAAATTGAATTATTAGCCTACATCATAGAGAAACAATAGCGTAAGTAGATATCCCATGGTATAAGGAATTTATGTCGCAACTTTTACTGTTGCGAGATAAATTATCTCAAGCCGATTACTGTCGATTATTGTCAATTTTTACTGTTTTGTTGGGGTGATAGTGTATGAATGGCACAATTTGAGAGACTACCAGCGTCACACAGCTGCATAGGAAAGAACTATGTGAACTATCGGCTTGGGATATCTACTTACGCTATTGTTTCTCTATGCCTACACTCTTTATACTGAATGCTACCAAGTTTCATAAATTATGTAAGCTTTAATTTGTTATATGACAGTCAAGTCCTTAAGATACATAGTTTTCGAGTTTTATGCGAGAAACCAAAAATAATGGTACTTTTAAACCACCCCCACCCCCTTAGTACAGGGGGTAGGGGTGGGGACTTTTGATATGTTTACCTCCTTACTACCCTAAAGAGAACTGCGGGGTCAAAAATTGTCTTCCAAACATTTCCCTCTACACCCTTTTTTGAGCATTCATTGCCTGGACTAGTAAATCAATCAGATTAATTTCAAAATTGTAGGTGACTTTTTTGAACTTGGAATTATGTGTAAATTGAATCATGAACTCTTTATGAATATTTCATGAATACTTACTATCAACGGGGGGTGGTGGTGGGAGGACTGGAGGTTCACGATCAACCTCCATCTCTGCTAGTCTCCTCATTGGTTGCCTTCTCTGTCTCTGTCTCTGGCGTTCCTGATGCTGCAGTTCAAGTCTCTGAAGCTCTTCTTCTGCTCTTTCAATCTCCAAACTAAAAATAAAAACAAAAGTATGAGAACAGGAGCAGGAAAATACTTGAAACACCCGGTTGCACAAAAATCTGTTAACTTTTAATCCCAATTAAATGCCACAAGAACTAATCAGAGAAGCCCTGTTTTCTCAAGAAACCTTATCTGATTGGTTCTCTTGGAAAATAATCATGATTAAGATTTAACAGGCTTTTGTGCAACCGGGCCAAAAATTGAAAAATACAAAATAAAACCAACGAGATTTAGTCCAGTCAATATAGACATAAAAAAGGGGTGTGCTTGTAATATATATTGTAGTTCTGATTTTTTAATATTATTATTTGGATACATGAGAGAAGTCCAGAACCAATTTCTTCATGCAAAATTTCCTTGTGCTAGATACAGGGAGGCCCAAAAACCTCGTATTTTTTGTTCATTTTCCAGTTTTCAGCTATTTCCGCCAAATCCAGTAATTGGACAGAAAAATTCGCTATCGCCACTTTTTAGATTAAAAAATTCTGAATGGAATGAGATCATTCGGAATTCTCTATCTCTAATGAGTATTGAGCTATGATTTTTCAAAAATGAGTAAAATTTGAAGAAAAAAATCAATTTTGATGAATTTTAGTTTTTGATCAACAATATCTCCCGATTGTTACCATTTAGATGTATAATTTAAAATATCACCTGACAACAATGCTCCTTGTATTGTGAAAAACACCTAATTTAGCTTCAACCATCATCACCAACTAAATTGCTCTTACATTGATATTTCGCACAATGATATAAGTACATGAGATTATGTTATATGAGAATCACCCGTTAGATGCACTTCATTTCAGTATTTCCTAGAGGAGAGGCTGGCATATGGACACCTCAAGGATCAAAATGAACATAAAACTCAAAGGATCAAAAACAAATACAAAACACAAAGGAACAAAAAACACTAATAACTGTTGACACAATGTTCGGATCTCATCGTACTACACTTCATTTTTCTCAGCTCGTCAAGGCGGTTCAAAATCATGTATCATAAGTCAAATTCGGTAAAAAATTTGTTGATACTTTTGTTGTCGAATCCTCTCCGATTTTCGGAGAGGGGCCTGTGGATGTTCATTTACAACACATCTTCTCTTGGGAGGTCTAGGGGCATCCTCTTCCTCCTCACGCCTCCTCTTTGGGGGGTTGGCACGTGAAGTGCTTGCCATCTAGAAACAAACCGACAAAAACTTATGAAAGCTGGAGCAGTAATGAAGGGCTATATTTTTACAGATTGAAATAATTAAGAAATTGCATTTGTTCAAATTCTAATTGAAAAATAATGATCAATTAAATGATAATACATTTTTCGTTTAATAATAATTATTCATTAGCATTTGAACAAATGCAATTTCTTATTTATTTCCATCCATTTTCTTCGTTTAACAACAATCATACATTAATTAGCATTCGAACAAATGCAATTTTTAATTTATTCCCATCTGTAGACTGGCTGGCCGCCATGGCTTCGTATAAAATGAGTGCTGCTATCGAGAGATTATCTGTTTGGTGTAAGGGTAAGCATTCCTGACTACCTATTAGGAGGTACCAGGTTCGATTCCCGGGCTGGCAATTAATTTTTGGATAGTAGCTCCCATCGAATTTCCATCTAGCTGTTAACCCTGTTGGCAATATTTGCAGTAGCAGAAGTCTTCGGGGTGATTTACATCATTTAATTAGGATATTTGTTTAATAATAATTATTTATTAATTAGCATTTAAACAAATGCAAATTTCTAATTTATTTCCATCTGTAGACTGGCTGGCCGCTATGGTAAAAATTGAAGATTTCCCTTCTCGTGAGGACACCGCCGTGGTGTACGTAGAGGTCACCACCCGATGCTGGAAGGTCGCCGAACTCCACTAGGAGGCCAGTCGTCCCCAAGAGGGCGCTCACCAGGCTGTTCCAACCTCTATGCTCCACGCCTATATCTTGGCAAAAATGCGTTCGACTGACATGGCTATTCAAAAATGAATCTTGATAAATTCTCTACAATTTTTTGTTTTGTAGAGTTTTGTGAAATCTCCAACAGTTTCCAAGATATTCTCTCTTGTAGGTGTGAAATTCTTAAAATAGCAGGTTTTTATCCTATTTTTTGCTTTTTCAGGGCTTATAACTTTTCAACAATGCATCTTAAAAATAATTACTCAACTTAGGTCTGTAGAGTATTAAATTATCTTTCATATGATGTATTAATTGACTATTCCAAGCATTCCTTCCATTGTTATAGCAGCTTTAATGCAGGGGGTGAAATTTTCAAGTTTGCTAAATTTTCAAGTGTAAACACCTTCAACAGAGGAAATAAAGATGCGCACTGTTTACCCTCTAAATAGTCACAATTGAGCTGCAAAGTCAAAAATTGTGTTCCAGAAACCCCCTTTAAATATATTATTGTCAACTGATTGTCAATGATGCAGCATTGAAAATATCACTCCCTACCTTAAAGCTGCTATAACAATGAAAGGGAAAATTGGAACAGTCAAATATTTCATCATATCTAAATGAATCTAAAGCTCTACAAATCTAAGTTGAGTAATACTTTAAAGATGCATTGTTGGAGAGTTATGAGCCCTGAAGAAGCAAAACATTGGATAAAACCCTGCTATCTTGAGATTCACACTTATAAGAGCGAATATCTCGGAAACTGTTGGAAATATCACAAAACTCTACTCAACAAAAATTGTAGAGAATTTTTCAAGCTTCATTTTTGAATAGTTAGTCATGTCAGTTGAACCAATACCTACTTTTACCTAACTATGGTAGGTATTGGTTGAAAGCATTTTTCCTAAGATATAGACGTGGAAGCGAAAAGCTCAAAATGCAACTTTCAAACCACCCTCATCCTTCATCCCTCATCAGAGAACTAGTACTCCTGAACGCTGCAACCCATCGGAGTACAGTATTTCGATCGGGCATTGCACCTCGAGGCCCAACTCTAAAATATTGATGCAAAAGCATCGCAATGTGACTACAGATTCATTGTTTCTAGAAAAACTGCTTCACAGCGAAAACACGAAGTTGTACGTCCCGACGCTCATAGCAACTGAAATGGCATAGTATGGGCCGTCTGCCAACATTCGTTCGAGGGCAATAACCCCCCCACCCAATCACCTAGTACTAGCAGTTTGAAAAACATGGTTGTGTTTTCTCTGCACAACTCTGTATAAACATCCCATTATTCATAAGTTATACCCATTGTTATTGTATAGTAGCTGATACAGCACTTAGAATAGTATATAAGCTCTAGTAATTAAGATTCTTTGTCTCATTTCTGTATTTTGGGCAGTCACTATGCCGGTTTGTTTCTTGAATAAAATCTTTTTAAAAAGGATGTCACGTGTTCCGTTTACTCAACTGGCGCCCGAACAAACGGGACCGCAGACGTTTCGGTAAAGTCCAATTAACTTTTTTTTCGCGACCAACTGTCTCGAATCCAAAACGCGAGTGTAACTCCTCATCTGCGGCCTGCCCTCATCACTCTGGAACCAAGTGCACAGCCTTCCATCCTGGCAGAGAGAAACAACACCTGGCGGCCCCTAACCAACAGAGAACCAAGCGACACGGATTCATCCACGGACGAGGACCAGGACGATCCAAGTACGCTCTCCAAACCAGTTGTGAGTACCAAACAAAAGAACTTCATCAAACCCTCAAAACTGCATCCAGTCTTATCTTCAACTTCAGATATTTCAAAAATGGCAACAATCACTAAACCTATTCCACATGAACTCTTGAGATACAAACCTCATTACGATGGTACTTCTCACAAGTTACATCAATTCATATCTACTTGCGAAGACCTTTCTATCGGCTACTGTGCTGATAACATTCAAGAAAAAGAAGCTAATCACTGGATTCTTTTCAAAGCTGCTATGTGCAAACTTGAAGGACCAGCCGAAGCAGTAGCATTCAACAACAGTTGTTCTTCAATAAAAGACTTGATAAAATCACTGAAACAAAATTTTGCTGATAACAGATCTGTACCTGAACTCATTGCTGAGTTGACTGTGATGAAATCCTATCAAAGGGAACTTCCTATTGAATTTTTGAACAGACTTAATGAAAAAGAAACCACCTGGTCTTCCCCATTCCCTGGAAAATGTAGAGTCAGAACGGCAGTTGTTACTAGTCCTAGATGATTGAGACGAGGATATGGTATCAGGACTTGACGACACTGACTCCGTCTACATTTTCAGGAGTATGAACTGAACAGGGAAGACCAGGTGGTTTCTTTCTCATCAGAGAACTAGTACTCCTGAACGCTGCAACCCATCAGAGTACAGTATTTTGATCAGGCATTGCACCTTGAGGCCCAACTCTAAAATATTGACAAAAAAGCATTGCACTGTGACTACAGATTCATTGTTTCTAAAAAAAAAACTGCTTCACAGCGAACACACAATGTTGTACGTTCCAATGCTCATAGCAACTGAAATGGCATAGTATGGGCCGTCTGCCAAAATTCGTTCCAGAGCAATAACCCCCCTCCATCAGCCAGTACTAGCGGTTTGAAAAACATACGTTTCCTCTGCACCACACACTGTATAAACATCCCATTATTCATAGACAGGTTTATTAGGATTTTTGCGACTTAATGAAATTGCGTACTCATATTATTAATAATTATTGTTATGCATATAAATATGAATAATTTGTATAATATGTAATATATCATTGCATTTGTATATGAATAAAAATAAATGAACAAACAAAACAAGAAATGCAATAGCGGACTATCCGGAGTATTGTACAAGTAGATAATGTTGATGACTTACTTTTTCTTTTGTAGAATCTCCCATCATTGTCTGTTACAATGTGGCAAGGCCAAAAAGGCTGTTTGCCGATTCTTCCCTACATAATATCCCCTAAGACTGAAATTAAAAAACAATTACATTTTCAATCTAAGTAACTACAACTATATATATGTATAATTCTTTAAAACGAGTAGTTATTTCATTTTTTCACATTTAAATCATCTACTTGATGGGCTAAAATCATACAAACATATAATTACAAAAATATTTGGCCTCCACATCTCCCCTTACAGCCAAACCATTCCTCCACATTATATAAATGCAATGCCTATAATAACTTAACCTAAGATTTTTTTGGTTTTACATTTATATATTTTTTTATTTTTAATTTAGGCATTTTTTAATATATCTTAACTATTATTATTGATAATGATAATAACCTAGCCTATCATTTTTTTTTAATTTTCAAGTTTTAAATTTTTTTGTTTTATAAAGGCATTTTTTTGAATATATATCCAAACTAACTATTATACCTATCCTAACCTAAACTAGCCTAACATTCCATTTTTTATGTAGGCCTACATTAACTATTTTTCTTAATTACATTTTTTGTTATTTTTCAAGGATGTGGAGGACGATGAGGAAGAGCCGGCCGGGGATTGAGACCTAGAGGCTGTTGAAGAGGCTGTCGAAGAGGCGAGTGGAGAGGCTTTCTGAAGGAGGATGATGTTCTAAGTGAGCTGGAGCAAGTGAGTAAGTTTTACTGGAGCAACTCAGAGATTTGGGCACAGTCTTTATTATGATTGAGTGATTCAATCAATTCATAAATATGAAAATTTTGATTTTTTATGAGAAAGTGAATTTTTAAAATACAATTAGGAAAATTAAATTTGGAAAAACAAATTTGATAATTTTCAAAGGAAAAAAACAAAAATATTTCTAGGAGAAAAAGGTTTTGATTTTGAAATGTGGAACAGAATCTATTAAACTGATAAGGAATAGTTTCAATTGATTTTAAATGATAATGATGATGATTGAAAAATAGAAATACTGGTAATAATTAACAACTGATTAATAAAGATTGAAAATTTTGTTCATAATTATCATACAGAAATAGTATTGCCTAAATTGAAAAAAATGGTCAATTGTTTAATATTTTTTCATTGATTGATGATGCTTGATTGACAGAGCTTAGTTGTGGAGAGGATATTCTTTCAAGTCAATTATTCCAAAATCACTCTCTCATTCCGCATAAAAATGAATTTTCCATTCTGCTTTATTCCAACGAGAGTTCCAATAAAGCTATTATATATTTTAAGAGTCCTAACACCAAAATGATGTCCTAGCCCAATGCTTAGATGATGAACTAATCAACAAAAAATATTTTTCAACCAAAAGATGGTTCTGAATAGAAAACTGTAGCATTGAGAGAGAGAGAGAGATTGAGAAACAGGAAGGGATTTGAGCATGAATTATGTTTAGATTTATACTATTGCTATTTCAATGATATTAAATATTTATTTGAATAATATTGTTATTTATTAATAATTCAATAACACTAAGCCTCTGCACTCAGGTTTTTTCAAACCTTGCAGAGACTTGCTGTTTAATATATTTATATTCAATCCAATTTGATGGTATTTCATTCTTCATGTTATATTGTATTATAGTTTTTTATTACCATTGTCATTGAAATTATGTTTATATTATTATGTTATATTGTTATGCATTCACATTTTTACCTATTGTATGGTATTTCATTTTCATTGTATATTGAATTTTACTCCTTTTTAACCATTGTCACTTGTAATTATGTTTATATTATTATGTTATATTGTTATGCATTCACATTTTTACCTATTGTATGGTATTTCATTTTCATTGTATATTGAATTTTACTCCTTTTTAACCATTGTCACTTGTAATTATGTTTATATTATTATGTTATATTGTTATGCATTCACATTTTTACCTATTGTATGGTATTTCATTTTCATTGTATATTGAATTTTACTCCTTTTTAACCATTGTCACTTGTAATTATGTTTATATTATTATGTTATATTGTTATGCATTCACATTTTTACCTATTGTATGGTATTTCATTTTCATTGTATATTGAATTTTACTCCTTTTTAACCATTGTCACTTGTAATTATGTTTATATTATTATGTTATATTGTTATGCATTCACATTTTTACCTATTGTATGGTATTTCATTTTCATTGTATATTGAATTTTACTCCTTTTTAACCATTGTCACTTGTAATTATGTTTATATTATTATGTTATATTGTTATGCATTCACATTTTTACCTATTGTATGGATTTTATATAGGCTTTTTTGAATATATATCCGTACTAACTATTATACCTATCCTAACCTAAACTAGCCTAACATTCCATTTTCACATTACATTCCATTTTTTATGTAGGCCTACATTAACTATTTTTCTTAATTACATTTTTTGTTATTTTTCAAGGATGTGGAGGACGATGAGGAAGAGCCGGCCGGGGATTGAGACCTAGAGGCTGTTGAAGAGGCTGTTGAGGAGGCTGTTGAAGAGGCTGTTGAAGAGGCTGTTGAAGAGGCTGTTGAGGAGGCTGTTGAAGAGGCTGTTGAAGAGGCTGTCGAAGAGGCTGTCGAGGAGGCTGTCGAAAAGGCTGTCGAAGAGGCGAGTGGAGAGGCTTTCTGAAGGAGGATGATGTTCTAAGTGAGCTGGAGCAAGTGAGTAAGTTTTACTGGAGCAACTCAGAGATTTGGGCACAGTCTTTATTATGATTGAGTGATTCAATCAATTCATAAATATGAAAATTTTGATTTTTTATGAGAAAGTGAATTTTTAAAATACAATTAGGAAAATTAAATTTGGAAAAACAAATTTGATAATTTTCAAAGGAAAAAACAAAAATATTTCTAGGAGAAAAAGGTTTTGATTTTGAAATGTGGAACAGAATCTATTAAACTGATAAGGAATAGTTTCAATTGATTTTAAATGATAATGATGATGATTGAAAAATAGAAATACTGGTAATAATTAACAACTGATTAATAAAGATTGAAAATTTTGTTCATAATTATCATACAGAAATAGTATTGCCTAAATTGAAAAAAATGGTCAATTGTTTAATATTTTTTCATTGATTGATGATGCTTGATTGACAGAGCTTAGTTGTGGAGAGGATATTCTTTCAAGTCAATTATTCCAAAATCACTCTCTCATTCCGCATAAAAATGAATTTTCCATTCTGCTTTATTCCAACGAGAGTTCCAATAAAGCTATTATATATTTTAAGAGTCCTAACACCAAAATGATGTCCTAGCCCAATGCTTAGATGATGAACTAATCAACAAAAAATATTTTTCAACCAAAAGATGGTTCTGAATAGAAAACTGTAGCATTGAGAGAGAGAGAGAGATTGAGAAACAGGAAGGGATTTGAGCATGAATTATGTTTAGATTTATACTATTGCTATTTCAATGATATTAAATATTTATTTGAATAATATTGTTATTTATTAATAATTCAATAACACTAAGCCTCTGCACTCAGGTTTTTTCAAACCTTGCAGAGACTTGCTGTTTAATATATTTATATTCAATCCAATTTGATGGTATTTCATTCTTCATGTTATATTGTATTATAGTTTTTTATTACCATTGTCATTGAAATTATGTTTATATTATTATGTTATATTGTTATGCATTCACATTTTTACCTATTGTATGGTATTTCATTTTCATTGTATATTGAATTTTACTCCTTTTTAACCATTGTCACTTGTAATTATGTTTATATTGTTATGTTATATACATTATATTGGTATGTATTATATTAATATCTTAACCTATCTGTTGGTATTTCATTTTATATTATATATTACTTTCTTACAAACATTGACATTGTAATTATGTTTTTGGGAAAAATGAAGATTTGATTTAATTTGATATTGCAGTTTGGTGGTTAACTCATTATTCATTGAACAGCAGTAATTAGAGCATTGCGGAGAAAAGCTACCTAGTTGAATTACGTTCTTTGAGCAACCTGGAAGGTAAAACTTAGTACTTGTCTATAAATCAGCTTGTTTTTTGGAAAAGTAGGGAGTTGGAAGTTCTAGACTTATCTGAATTTTGCAATCATTCATTGTATGTTGGTTGGAACAAAAAGGGTTCATTGTCGACTTTGGTCAACAGCTGAGAGAGTTTACCTCGACCACATAGTAGACCCTCTGTACCACTCAGCAAACCACAACAAAACCTCCCAACAACACCACACAGCTTGAGCCAACAACTTACAACAGGTGATCACTGGGGGGGGGGGCGAATAAGCAAACAGTGTGATTAAAATTATTTGGGGGAGGGGTCAAAACAATTATTGGTGGTAAATAAAAAAATCTTTGGTTGGGGGGGGATTTGTATACTGTATTTGAGGTATTCAGGGGGTGGTATAAAAGCGGGGTATTCAGAGTGGATGTACTAAGTTTGGGGTATTCAGGGGGTCTTTGAGCTTGCAGTGGGGATTGGACAAATATTTACTTTGAAATGCAAATAGCTTGACTGGCCCACACATGTGGCCTCTGCCTCAAGGCGGCCTCGGGCGCCTCAAGGCCGCCTTCAGGCTTCAGACTCACAAAATGTGTGGAACCGATACTTACATAACATTCAACAGTTTTTCCATCACAATGATATATCCACCACAACTGATAGACTAAAACATCCAAAAACCCAATCACCCAAAAACCGTAGAGAATTCAATACTACATCTTCATAATCATCATGATAATACAGCAACGACCAAACTGTAGAGATCCCTCTCAGAGAATAACATACAAGTCAAGAATGAACCAGCTGCTCCAACCAACATACACGTTTCATCTGTGTAAAAACAGTGGATTTGTATGCTACAATGACTGTAACAGGAATTCATCTGAACCTTACTCAATTTAATTTTTTAAAAGAATCCTCTGCCTTGGTCATCAAAAGATTAACTTATTTTTTGAAAAAAAAAATAATTTTGGCCTATCAGACTCATCAGTCACTCAAGTAAACAGAGCTGATATGAGGAAATCTGCCCAGAAATGCTCAATGGTAATTCAACTAGAATATTAAAATTTAATATTTTCTAAATTTGGCTTGGTGGTTTTGTGTTATGTTTCGGTTTTGTACATGTTTGGACTTTTTAACATCGAAATGAACTTTATTCCGAAGTGAAAAGTGTAAATTTAAAGTATTGTGTTCACTATAACCTTAGTGTCCGGTTTCCCATTAGGGAACTTTGGACTATATACGGCGAGGTGGAACTATCCTTGGGTCTCCCCACCATTCAAAGCCATACGCTAATAATAATAAAATTCAACTAGACAATTTATTTTGGACGACTTGAAATTAAACCATTTGACAAATCTAAGTTCAACTGGATAATAAATAGAACTTGTGGGCTCTGAAACAACCTTGACCTCTAGAAAAATAAAGCTATTAAAAAGTATCTAATGTGAAAAAATAAAATTTCCCCAAATAGTTGAATACCATATATGAATAATTTTAAGATGAAATGGAAAAATAAATATTGAGGGGAGAATTAGGGTTAAGTCGAGGTCAAGTCGTGGCCAGTCGGTCAGAGTCAAAGTCAAAAGTCAAGATTGTACCAGAGCCTTCATTTTCTACTTTAATCATTGCCAATTATCTGTGTTGGAGTTTGAAGACTTGAAACTGAAATTTAGCTACAATTGCATCCTGTTCTATTTAATCAATAATATTGTAGGCCTAGTAATACCAATTTTGGCCCAATTTTCAATAATTAGAACTCAATAAATTACCCACCTACAGGTACTCAATACATTGTTACAAAAATTTTCAGATAGGCTGGTAACCAAAACGAATGTAATCGAAATCCCCCCAAGATCAGTGATTCTGAATGTGAGAAGATGGAAAGAGGAAAGTTTTTTCCAGAGGCGCCATTGGATACAAATCTAGACATTCTACACAAAATATTATCTGAAGGTAGGGTTATTATTATTCTATTGCTTTATGGGGAAGGCAATGTTAAATAACCGGACTAATTTACAGACATACATGGAGTTGATTAATTTTTATTTAATAATAAGAGATATTCAACTTCTAGGTGGCTGTTAATTTTTGTTCGATTGAATTTTATTTTATTGAATTAGATTTGTATTTATTGTTTTATTCTGATTATTGTTAATTATTTTTTACATTATTTATTGAATTTTATTGTGAATTTTGAATTATATTTTTGACAAGATGTTGATGCATTTTGTGTATTTGGTTGAATTAATTTGAACTTGAATTGGAGATAAGAAATGATAAGTATTATAATTATTTGCTTCGTGAAATTAGGGGACAATATGTGAGAAAAATAAATATTATATTGAGAATTCACATTTAATTTGAGGTTGTTGTTTTTTTTTTAAGTGCTATGAATTGGAAATTTTGGGGCCTAATAATTCCTTTTTATTTATTCATTAGGTACTATTATTACACCATCAATATAAATTGGGCGAGGACATGTTAGGCCTTTTAGTGACATGTTCTATTTTTATAAATAGAGATAGAGCTGAAAATCGCAAAAAAGTAATTCTATTTCATTGAACAACTAGAAAATAATTAAATATTCATGAATTGATGAAAATTAAACATTCAAACAATGATCGAGAGAGGTTTGCAGCCTCCCTGTCTGTCAATAAAGCATGATCAATCAATCAATCAACCAATTCTACATTCAATTTAGAAATTAAGAAAATGTAATCACAAATCTTGTAATATTAATTTTTTACAATAATAGATTTGAAATTGATGAACTAGCATAACAATAATATAATAGCTACATATGATATTCAATTGAAATTTGATAATGGTACTAGATTGATAATAATTTATTATTGTAGGCCTAAAATCATCATCATCATCATAATCATAGAAATGAATGAATGAATAAAAGTATATAAATTTATGATAATAGGTTATATAGTGACTGTGTAGTAAGCGAAGTACATTAACTTTGAGTATAAATTGAATTATTATTATTAATAAACAATAAAAATGAAATGAATTGATCTTCATCACTCACCCTTCAGACACTGTACCCTTCTCTCCAGAGTACTCCTCACAATTATCTCTCTCTCCTACTCACTCAGATGAAAATATCTTGCATTTCAAGAGCCTCCTCCACTGCCGCATCGACTTTGGCCACCAGCCTCCTTGGCACCTTACAGGCCTTCAAATTTTCTTTCGTTTTGAGGTGCTGAAAACAAAAATAAAATATTGATTATTTATTTATTTTAAGAATCATTATCATATATTGTATTGTATTCATTAAGATTTGCTTTGTTCAGTTATTAAAAATGAGAATTGCTCCATTCTCGTTATGCAGGCTTTGCAAACTCGACTATAAATTGTTAATGGCGGCGATTCCAACCATATTCAATCAAAGCTTGAGCATTTTCCCTCTGCTGTCACCATGTTGTTCACCATGAGTTCAATGTTGCTGTATGGAGTCAATTGCTAAAAAGATTATGGAGTAGAGCAGCAGCAAATTTTAAAAAACCATGTGGCACTTCTTGCTGCTGGGTTATCCATTGTGAGAGTCAGGTTATAGAGACAGTATCTTATAAATATCTTATATAGATAGCTCTATCTTTTTCCAACTTCACACAGTTGCTGAATTGTTACCAGACTATGCAAAAATATGAACTACCAAAATATTTCTTCTCAATAATGGAAATTTACTACCAAATTATGGGAAAATATCTCTCCTTGATGAATGGAATATATTTAAGATGGAATTGATCATTATTAGAAAGAATCATTAATCAATATCATATCACATTTACAGGGGGCTATCTACTATAGTGGTGAAAAGAAAAAGTGGCAACAATGACTCCCTATCATTTCCACTGTCTTTATAACATGAATCCCACTATAGTTCCATTTGAATCTAACACATTTAATTCCATTTCAATTGTATATAATAATTAATATTCCTATAATAATTCAATATTTTTTATTATACAGAACGTTCATCAAGTCACGCACATTCAAATAAACATATTTGTAAAAAGTGGGGTTTTATATTCGTTGTGTGGCTACTGGAAGATAGCATCACTGTTAATAAATGAAAAACATAAATGTGAAGTCATTTAATGTGTACAGATTACAACAGGTAAGCAGTATTGTTTTGTGAAGGATAATGTGAAGCATGCCCCCTTTTTCCAATAGCAACGAGTGTTCCTTCTTGAACAGTATTTTACCAGTATCCAATGCCCCCAGGTTTTGTTCCGGTGGGGTTATATGAAGTAATAATGAATATAAGTACATAGTTGTATAAAATATAAAGCACAAAAATTTTATAACATTAGTTCGAAATGTCTGCCATGTTCTCCGGTTATATGAAGTAATAATGGATATAAGTACATAGTTGTATAAAATATATAGCAAAAAAATTTTATAACATTAGTTCGAAATGTCTGCCATGTTCTCCGGTTATATGAAGTAATAATGGATATAAGTACATAGTTGTATAAAATATATAGCAAAAAAATTTTATAACATTAGTTCGAAATGTCTGCCATGTTCTCCGGTTATATGAAGTAATAATGGATATAAGTACATAGTTGTATAAAATATATAGCAAAAAAATTTTATAACATTAGTTCGAAATGTCTGCCATGTTCTCCGGTTATATGAAGTAATAATGGATATAAGTACATAGTTGTATAAAATATATAGCAAAAAAATTTTATAACATTAGTTCGAAATGTCTGCCATGTTCTCCGGTTATATGAAGTAATAATGAATATAAGTACATAGTTGTATAAAATATATAGCAAAAAAATTTTATAACATTAGTTCGAAATGTCTGCCATGTTCTCCGGTTATATGAAGTAATAATGAATATAAGTACATAGTTGTATAAAATAATTAATATTCCTATAATAATTCAATATTTTTTATTATACAGAACGTTCATCAAGTCACGCACATTCAAATAAACATATTTGTAAAAAGTGGGGTTTTATATTCGTTGTGTGGCTACTGGAAGATAGCATCACTGTTAATAAATGAAAAACATAAATGTGAAGTCATTTAATGTGTACAGATTACAACAGGTAAGCAGTATTGTTTTGTGAAGGATAATGTGAAGCATGCCCCCTTTTTCCAATAGCAACGAGTGTTCCTTCTTGAACAGTATTTTACCAGTATCCAATGCCCCCAGGTTTTGTTCCGGTGGGGTTATATGAAGTAATAATGGATATAAGTACATAGTTGTATAAAATATAAAGCACAAAAATTTTATAACATTAGTTCGAAATGTCTGCCATGTTCTCCAATATGTGCAAAGATCTATTTTTTACTCTTGTTAACCATTTTATTTATGAAGTATATATATATATATATATATATATATATATATATATATATATATATATATATATATATATATATATATATATATATATATATATATATATATATATATATATATATATATATATATATATATATATATATATATATATATATATATATATATATATATATATATATATATATATATATATATATATATATATATATATATATATATATATATATATATATATATATATATATATATATATATATATATATATATATATATATATATATATATATATATATATATATATATATATATATATATATATATATATATATATATATATATATATATATATATATATATATATATATATATATATATATATATATATATATATATATATATATATATATATATATATATATATATATATATATATATATATATATATATATATATATATATATATATATATATATATATATATATATATATATATATATATATATATATATATATATATATATATATATATATATATATATATATATATATATATATATATATATATATATATATATATATATATATATATATATATATATATATATATATATATATATATATATATATATATATATATATATATATATATATATATATATATATATATATATATATATATATATATATATATATATATATATATATATATATATATATATATATATATATATATATATATATATATATATATATATATATATATATATATATATATATATATATATATATATATATATATATATATATATATATATATATATATATATATATATATATATATATATATATATATATATATATATATATATATATATATATATATATATATATATATATATATATATATATATATATATATATATATATATATATATATATATATATATATATATATATATATATATATATATATATATATATATATATATATATATATATATATATATATATATATATATATATATATATATATATATATATATATATATATATATATATATATATATATATATATGATACACACGATGTTGAACGTCCCAATGCTCATAGCAACTGAAATGGCATAATATGGGCCATCTGTTTGAGGATAATAACCCCCCCCCCATCACCCAGTACTGGCAGTTTGAAGAATATGGTTGTGTTTTCTCTGCACCACTCTGTATAAACATCCCATTATTCATAGACAGGTTTATTTGGATTTTCGCGACTTAATGAATGTACTCATATTATCAATAATTCAATATTCAATTGTATCTAATAATATTAATAATCAATATTTTGTGATATTGTAATAATCAAGTGTTGTCGTATTGTAATTACTGTAATATTTACTCAGAAACATGTTGTTACACTTACAGTCATGACATAATTTTTCAGCATAGTGTAGGGTGTCTGTTGGGGGTTGGTGCCCTCTCAAAGGGCACCAAATAAGAGAGGCCCACCCACGAGTGCCTCCCGTCCCCCAACCACCGCACATAGAGTTGTACCCTCATGACATTGTTGGAGCAAACTGAAAACAAACATGAAGAAAAAATTAAACTTATTCTGTTTATTGTAAAAAACTAGTGAATATGATTAATAATCTACTCTAGTTACAATTTACATAAAAATGAATTGAATCTAATGGCTGATTTCTAACTATTTTTTTAAACCCTTTTTTGAAAATTTTCAATAGTCATGGTCATACAGAAGACCATAGAGAAAATATAGCATAAGAATATATTCCAAGGTATAGGGCATTTATGTTACAAATTTAAATGTTATCTCAAACTTAGTAGTTCATTTTCTTGAAGCTATGTGATGCTGGTGGTCTCTCATACTGTGCCATTCTTATACTCTCACCCAGCAAGAAAAGTAATAATAGACAGTAGTCAACAGTATATAAACAGAGCATAAACGACCTATACCATGGGCTATCTTCTTCATATGCTATATTTCTCTATGATAAGACTCACTACCTATCATACAATATTCTGTTTGGCTAGAAATTTATAGAGTTGGAATGTTGTATAAATTGGAATTGGAACAGTTTGGACCTCAAGAAAACCTGTTGGTCCATTTCAAATGTTGTAATGTTTGAATTATAAAAGAGATAGATATAAATGGATAGATCGATCAAAATTCATAAGGCCAATAATAATAATAAATATTGTCATGCATATAAATATGAATAATTTGTATAATATGTGATTGTATATGAATGAAAAATGAATGAATAAACAAAACAAGAAATGCAATAGTGGACTATCCAGAGTATTGTACAAGTAGATAATGTTGATGACTTACTTTTTGTCTTGTAAAATCTCCCATCTTCGTCCCTAACTATCTGGCATGGCCAGTAGGGCCCTTTGCCAATCCTGGCCCAGTATAGTTCCAAATATACTGAAATTAAAACAAAGACATTTTCAAACAATGTTCAGAAATAAACGAACCAATTTCCAATACATTTTTAATTATTTGGAAAAAGGATCAAACACCTACAGTTTAAAAATAAGAATATTAGGCCTACACTCATTGTTATACTCAGTGCTACCTAAATTTATCATTGACAGCTTTCATGGATAGTGAGTGGAAATGTGGCATTTTGCTATTTGTACAGATGGAATGAAAGTAAAGAGAAGTGGAGGGAAAGGAGTAGGAGGTGAATGAGGAGGTGAAGGAGGAGGAGGAGGAGAAAAATAATAATCAGAAGAATATAAAAAAGTGTGGGTAAATACGTACAATCCAATACATCAGGTTCCTGTTCCGGTTGCTGTTGTTGTTGTTGTTGTTGCTGTTGTTGCTGCTGTTGTTGTTGTTGTTGTTGTTGATGTTCTTGTTGCTGTTGTTGTTGCTGTTGTTGTTGCTGTTGTATCTGCTGTTGTTGTTGTTGTTGTTGTTGATGTTCTTGTTGCTGTTGTTGTTGATGTTCTTGTTGTTGTTGTTGTTGATGTTGTATCTGCTGTTGTTGTTGTTGCTCTCTCTCTAGTCTCTCAGCACTGAAAATAAAAGAAAAGTTTGAAAACAGGATCAAAAAATAGGTAAAGTCAAAACATTAATAGAAAATGAAACCAAAAATGATTCCTGGTAATAAGTGGTTGAGTTTAATTAAATTTCATTTTTTCAATTACTTGAAATCTTTTTTAGTCCAGTCAATGAAAGATTGAAGAGGGAAAAGTTTGGAACACAATTTTTGACCCTGCAGCTCTTTTTAGGATAGTAAGGGGGTGAACATACCAAAACTCCTCACTCCTACCCCCTGTGCTTAGGGGGTGGGGGTGGTTTGCAAGTACCATACTTTGTTTTTTTCGAACAATATGCATTTGTTGAATAATAAGCCCTGAAAGTGCCAAACATTGGAAGAAAAACTGTCTTAAAAAGATTTTACACTTTCAAAAACAAATATCTCTAAAACTAAAGAAGATATCAAAAAACCCTACTGAACAAAACTTAATATACTTAATATTGCTATAACAATTGATAAAAAGCACTAAATTGTGAAAAATACATCAAATTGAAGAGAACTAAATCCTCTACAACCCAATGTTCAGTACTTATTTGTTCAATGCTTAGTTGTTGAGTAATAAGCCCAAAAAGTTGAAAGAAAAACTGTCTCTTACTCTTTTCAAATGTTGGAAGAAAAACTGTCTTTTCAAAGATTTTACACTTTTAAAAACAAATATCTCTAAAACTAATAGTTATTTGTGCAACAAGTGTGCAAAGTGTCAGTTTGCTGCACCAAAAGAAACATCAATAGAAAATAAACATTATTTATTATTAAATGATCAGAAGTTATTATTTAATTATGATTTAGATAAACATTATTCTTGTTTTGGATTTCTAGATTGGGATTTTATCATAAATGTAGGGTAGCCATTGAAATGATTCTTATCTAAATCTAACCACAGTCATTGTTACCAACTTAATTTTTGTTTTCATGCACTAATCCTCCATATAACCCACCAACTATTTTGTGTTGCCATGTTGCAAATCTGGAGTGCAGAAAAATATTTTCCTGCACTAGAGCGGAAAAGTGATTCTTTGCGTTCTGTAATTAGTGCAGGAATGGCCACTTTTCAAGGTAACTGTAGGAAAAGAATATATCAAAAACCCTACTGAACAAAACTTGTAGGAAATTTATCTAGCTTCATTTTTGTTCAGCTAGTCATGTCGCTGAAATGCATTGTTTCCAAGATACATGCATGTAAGCCAGAAATGAAATTGCAACTTTTAAACCACCCTCATCCCTTAAGCACAAGGGGTAGGGTTGAGGAATTTTGATATGTTGACCTTCTAACTAGTCCAAAAAAAACTGTGAAGTCAAATATTTTGTTCCAAGTGTTCCCTCCTAATTTCTTTGTCAATTGATCTATTGTTGTTAAACTGAAGATTTTACACTCAACACTATAATGGTTGCAACAATCATAGGGAGATGCATAATATAATGAAATAATACATTAAATTGAAGAAAATATGATGCTCTATGAGCTCATGATTAGCACGGATTTTTTCAATCAGTCGTTAAAATGTTATAAGGCCAAAAAGATGGAAAAATCAGAGCCAGAAGGGTTTTTTCAAAATGTGACTTTATTCGATTTTTGATGCAAAGTAAGGAGCCCAATCAATTCGTTTTCCCATTGTAAATAATAACTGCAGTTAGTAACATTGAAAGTAGTGATATTGAAAGATATCAGCATGAAACTATAAAACTAAATTCAACCTGTTTGTGCTTTAAACAGACCCTTGCGGAGCATGGGTTACCTACTTAGTAGAGAATATAATGTATCAATTTGATTTGAATAGTTTATATTCATATAAGTTACTTACTTTCTTTGTATTATCCTCTGAGATCGTCTAAGAGGGGCCTGTTGAGGTGCAATGCACCTTCTCTTAGGAGGGGCAACGTTCCCATCCTCCTCACGCCTCCTCTTTGGGGGATTAGGGCGTGCATTGGAAGTGCTTGCCATCTGGAAACAAACCAATTAAAATGTATTAAGGATAGAGCAGTGATCAAGTCTATATTTTTACAAATAGAAATAAATTAGAAATTGCATCAAATTAATTAATGAATAATTATTATTAAACGAGAATCCCAATAAAATGCTGTAATCTTTGATTAAAATGAGCGCTGCTATCCAGAGATTGTCAGTTTGGTGTAAGGGTGAGCATTCCTGACTAGCAATGAGGAGGTACCGGGTTTGATTCCCGGGCTGGCAAATAATTTTTGGATAGTAGTGATCATCGAATTTCCATCTAGCTGTTAACCCTGTTGTGAATATTTGCAGTAGCAGTCATCTTTGGGATCACCCCAAACTGCTGTTCCAACCTTGAGCGGCCGGCCGATACCACATTGAGAGCAGTAAATCCTACTCCAGTCCTCTCCAAACGCTGACTGAGGTTAGCCGGACCAGGTTGGCCTTGGGAATTCTTGTAAAGGTCAGTATTTACTTAGAACTGTGTCTTCCACTTGAGGATCGTACAGTTTGGCCGCGGCTCCACTCACTGTATATCATTGCGCTGCAAAGTGTGGCTGGTGAGTCAGAGATAGTAGAGAACAAACATAGATGGTCCACTAGAGACCATCTGCAGCGCCGCACAAAGTGGTGTCACGCCAAAATATTTTGTGAACAATGGAGTTTGAAATTGATATTGAGTCTTCATGTATTTTTTTGCTGAGGATGATGATGAGAGATGAATGCACCTAAAGTTTTTAGGCGATTTTACAACTCATTAATCATATTCAGAGGAGTTGGCTCAAGTCATAAAACTTCCAACGGGAGTACCAGGCACATGATTCTTAACTTATCTAAGCGATAGCTTCTTGTCTCAATACTTCCTTAATTGTTGCTACTTTCTTATTTTTATAATATTACTTTCTTAATTTGCTATGCATGCCTTCAGACAGCCTATTACTTATAATTGGGTGAATCCCACTATAGTTCATTTGAATCTAACACATTTAATTCCATTTCAATTGTATATAATAATTAATATTCCCTAATAATTCAATATTTTTTATTATACAGAACGTTCATCAAGTCACGCACATTCAAATAAACATATCTGTAAAAAGTGGGGGTTTATATTCGTTGTGTGGCTACTGGAAGATAGCATCACTGTTAATAAATGAAAAACATAAATGTGAGTCATTTAATGTGTACAGATTACAACAGGTAAGCAGTATTGTTTTGTGAAGGATAATGCGAAGCATGCCCCCTTTTTCCAATAGCAACGAGTGTTCCTTCTTGAACAGTATTTTACCAGTATCCAATGCCCCCAGGTTTTGTTCCGGTGGGGTTATATGAAGTAATAATGGATATAAGTACATAGTTGTATAAAATATATAGCAAAAAAATTTTATAACATTAGTTCGAAATGTCTGCCATGTTCTCCGGTTATATGAAGTAATAATGGATATAAGTACATAGTTGTATAAAATATATAGCAAAAAAATTTTATAATATTAGTTCGAAATGTCTGCCATGTTCTCCAATATGTGCAAAAATCTATTTTTTACTCTTGTTAACCATTTTATTTATGAAGTATCCTTAGAAACTAATATTTATATATATTTTGTTCTGGTGGGGTTATATGAAGTAATAATGGATATAAGTACATAGTTGTATAAAATATATAGCACAAAAAAGGGTGCGCTATATATATATATATATATTATATATATATATATATATATATATATATATATATATATATATATATATATATATATATATATATAGCGCACCCTTTTTTTGTGCTATATATTTTATACAACTATGTACTTATATCCATTATTACTTCATATAACCCCACCGGAACAAAATATATATAAATATTAGTTTCTAAGGATACTTCATAAATAAAATGGTTAACAAGAGTAAAAAATAGATTTTTGCACATATTGGAGAACATGGCAGACATTTCGAACTAATATTATAAAATTTTTTTGCTATATATTTTATACAACTATGTACTTATATCCATTATTACTTCATATAACCGGAGAACATGGCAGACATTTCGAACTAATGTTATAAAATTTTTTTGCTATATATTTTATACAACTATGTACTTATATCCATTATTACTTCATATAACCCCACCGGAACAAAACCTGGGGGCATTGGATACTGGTAAAATACTGTTCAAGAAGGAACACTCGTTGCTATTGGAAAAAGGGGGCATGCTTCGCATTATCCTTCACAAAACAATACTGCTTACCTGTTGTAATCTGTACACATTAAATGACTCACATTTATGACCCAAATTAAATGTGAATTCTCAATATAATATTTATTTTTCTCACATATTGTCCCCTAATTTCAAGAAGCAAATAATTATAATACTTATCATTTCTTATCTCCAATTCAAGTTCAAATTAATTCAACCAAATACACAAAATGCATCAACATCTTGTCAAAAATATAATTCAAAATTCACAATAAAATTAAATAAATAATGTAAAAAATAATTAACAATAATCAGAATAAAACAATAAATATAAATCTAATTCAATAAAATAAAATTCAATCGAACAAAAATTAACAGCCACCTAGAAGTTGAATATCTCTTATTATTAAATAAAAATTAATCAACTCCATGTATGTCTGTAAATTAGTCCGGTTATTTAACATTGCCTACTCCATAAAGCAATAGAATAATAATAACCCTACCTTCAGATAATATTTTGTGTAGAATGTCTAGATTTGTATCCAATGGCGCCTCTGGCAAAAACTTTCCTCTTTCTATCTTCTCACATTCAGAATCACTGATCTTGGGGGGATTTCGATTACATTCGTTTTGGTTACCAGCCTATCTGGAAATTTTTGTAACAATGTAATTTATTGAGTTCTAATTATTGAAAATTGGGCCAAAATTGATATTACTAGGCCTACAATATTATTGATTAAATAGAACAGGATGCAATTGTAGCTAAATTTCAGTTTCAAGTCTTCAAACTCCATCACAGATAATTGACAATGATTCAAGTAGGAAATGAAGGCTCTGGTACAATCTTGACTTTTGACTTTGACTCTGACCGACTGGCCACGACTTGACCTCGACTTAACCCTAATTCTCCCCTCAATATTTATTTTTCCATTTCATCTTAAAATTATTCATATATGGTATTCAACTATTTGGGGAAATTTTATTTTTTCACATTAGATACTTGTTTATAGCTTTATTTTTCTAGAGGTCAAGGTTGTTTCAAAGCCCACAAGTTCTATTTATTATCCAGTTGAACTTAAATTTGTCAAATGGTTTAATTTCAAGTCGTCCAAAATAAACCGTACAATTATGGCAAGTTCTTTCACAATAATTTGATTACAATCTTGTTTAAACCAGTGAAGATCAACTGTAGTTCACAAGATTTGTCATCTTCATGGTTAGTCTGAAACCTCTCGGGATATCCTTGAGGATTCGGTCTTGAAATTTCACCCTAAGCTAATTTTAGCAATCATTGATAGGTACGCATATATTGTATTCATTCAATACCTGATAGATTTTTCAGGAAATGAAAATGGATTAAGTTTTTTTATATGGAAATCTGCACTCCTTACAATACGAGGACCTCTTTTCCAGAGCTAGATTAATTAGTGTTAAACACATGTTGAGGAAATAATTGTAGTAAGAAAAAACTCTTTCTTTCTAAGAAACAAAGAATCCGACCTCTTATTCAATTCTAAAAAACTAACTATCTAACCTTGACACGGGCCACAGAAGTAATGTAAATCTTCAAGAGTATCCAACAGTCTCACATAAAAATACAGAGAGCCTGATTGAAAAATAAAATTATTCTTTGAAAATCTTCAAAAAACAGGAGGATTAATTTCAGCGGTACACAGAAAGTGAATTTATTATCCGTTAGCTCATATCCTGCTCTGTCAAAACCAGCCAAGTGTGTTTTTATCGAGCGTATTCTTCACTAGAATAGCTTTAATTGTGGATGTTAATCCAATCAATCTTGATTTAGAAATTTGCTGACCTGCTAATTCATATCGTATTTAATCAAAAAGGTTGCTGATTACGTTACTGCTTAATTTATAGTCTGCTGCAACTGGTGCATCGGCTGGGTCTGTTCCCGGTTTTGTACAGTTAACTGTTCCCTCAATAAATATGAATGATTTGCAAGGTAAAGGATAGACATCTGAAGAATTTATGCCAATACGTGCCTTGTCAGAGTTTTTTATTTCCTGTCCCGAATAAACTGTATGAGTGTGAGATTGGAATTTGGTTATATCATTATAAAACTGAAGGTCTGTCTCCACATCCAGAATTTCACTAATTGCTGCCGCTCCTCCTAACATTCCGCCAATCAACTATAAAACCCAACTTTTCTCATATTCTCGCGCTTTTAGCCGACAAAGCATGTTTGTTTTTAGGTGTTGACGCTCTCATGTTCGTCTCTCTAATGACATCACGTGTACACGTCTTATTTGAAAGTGGATTGAAAACAAGATAACCCATTACTTTTCACGTATGTGTAACCTAATTGTAATTGTATCTCCATGGAAATCAATAAACAATCTGTTCTGGTTGGTTACCTTTACATTAATAGTTTGAATTCGATGCATATTCAAAGGTACATAAATAATCGGTGATGGTACTTCGTTTATTAAATAGCCGCTAGGAACCTTTGGTAAGAATTCATAGATTATATGTTTCTGTTTTCCATCAGAGTAACTACCACATGCTAAATTATACTCGAGTACAATACTACCAATGCTTTTTATGTTAACCAAATGTTTGGAATAATGCCATTTATTTGCTTGCAAAACAACATTATCAAAACCAAGTATCTTTCCAATCGAATTAGAACGTGTTAAATCAATGGGTTTATCAGAATGAATTTCAATCTTCATAGTATTTATGTTTGGGCGTATAATAAGTTTATTCTTCTTCTCATCAATATTCAATTTATTCTTTAAAGATTTTATAATATCCTCAACTTCATATGCACCTGTATCCAGCTCAATTAATCTATCACCATATTTGAAGCTGGAATTTGTTCCTTTGTTAATGTTTGCAATACTATTGTAACTACAAAAATTAATCAATCCAATTTCCCATTCACAATTTTTATCCAATTCTATAGTTTCTTGTAAATGTTCATAGAGGTTACTTGTGTTAGATCTTAATGTAATAACAACCATCTTGTGTGTGTGTGCGTTCAGCACAAAGACTTAATTACAACTGATTTGCAAGAAACAATAATGTAAGATGACTGCAAAAATCGCTATTTAATGGTTGCATGTGCTCTACATTATAAAATATATTTACTCCAATTTATTTTTCCAATATTTGTCCAATTCGTATGGCGGTTGTAAATTTCCAATTGGATCAAAATACCAAACATTGGAACCGACTTTTTTATATGCAACCCAATGTGTACCATCCTCGCTTTCCCTTGCTAAATTCACAATGGCATTCTCATTTTTTAGAATTTTCTTGGGTAATGCATCTAGCATATATATAACTCTTAAATGAATCTGTAAAAATTTCGACCAATCAATCAAATCATAATTACTCAATTCTCCTTCAATATTCATGTCTTCTTCTTCCTACTCTTCTTTGTTGTTCTTTGTTTCTTAACTTGGGGGAATAAACTCACTCCATATGATGATGGGGGTGGTGCTGGAGGGGGTAAAACTCTCCCCCCACTAATACTGAGAAAAGGCTTCAAAAAATACCCTTTTCCTGCAATATGCTTTTTCAACTGAGCTATAGCTTTGCGCCTAATATCATTACTATAACTTTTCCTTTTCACATTCTTCTTCTTCATCTTCTTTCTCAAAAAACCATCAAAGTAATTTTTAGCTTTCATCACGTTTGTAACTAGGTAGCTGAGTCCTCTCTCAGCAAGGGGAGTTTTCGGATTTTTAAAAATCTCCCTTGCCGCATTCGCTAGTGCTCTGTCAGCTTTCGATCGATTTGTATTATCACTATTTTGTGAATATGCTATATAGTGTGCCTTACAAGCCTGGTCAAGTTTGTTAATTCCTGGGTCACCTCTTGCTAATCGCTTTTCAAGTTTGGTGCCAGGGCCACAATACTGGTAGCCAGGGGCTATTGGGATCTCCACAGGTGTAATATCGATCAATTTATTTGAAATAGTTGAAGTAATACCTGTAGCAGCACCTGCCGCCCCCTTAAGTACTCTGGCAGCAGAGCTTAAGATACCTCTGCCTCGTTTCCTTGGAGTTTGCTTTCTCCTACATACCATTTTTCATTACCTTTCAACTCAATGGTTGAACATTAACTAAAGTTAATTAATTAATCATCACACTAACTTAATCTAAAAGAAAATTGAATTTTCCATTAATTTAGAAATGAATTCACCTTTCAAATCGAATTCACCTTTTCAGATTTGCTATTTGAAAAGAATTTTCTTTTATTAAAAGAATTATTCTTTTCAAATAGCAAATCTGAAAAGGCAAACACAATTTGAAAGGAGGAAGTGTTCCGCCCATACAGATATGGGCACGTGCCAAAACAGATGTGAGGGAGCAATGCTCGACCTTTCACAACAAGGAAGTCGGCCTTGACTGAGTGAGCGACTGCCTGCTGTGTCTGACGGTCGTCCTTGTGCGTGCGTACAACAAGCTATAAAAAGACATTCATTTCACAGCACTCCTCATAATAAAAGTGCATAGTGGTGACTGAACGTCTGGTTTTGTACGTGTTTTACTACTACTTCTAGTGAACTGTGTATAACAGGTGAGAATTGAGAACAATTTTTATAGAATAACAAAAAAACTATTTATTGAACACTACACTACTGACACATACATATATACATATTAACATGTAAAGCATGTTAATGCTTTTATGACTGACATAAAAATTGTTAAATGCTAAATTAGCATTTAGCATTTTTTATGTCACTGACCATCATCATAAATATAGTGACATATATGTATAGTGACATAAAAAATGCTAAATGCTAATTTAGCATTAACAATTTTTATGTCAGTCATAAAAGCATTAACATGCTTTACAAACAGAGATAAGGTTTTGCACTTCAATTAAGAATTTTCAATGTCTTTTGTGCACAAAATCCGGGTAAATCTTTCTGGAAGATAAACATCTGTTGTACGTAGTCCGGGTACCCGGATTTTGAGCACAATTCGCCGGCCGTGCTGGTTGCACGCCTCTCTCACGTCACATATCGGATATGGCATGCCCTCTTCCAACTCGCGGAGAGGCGTCCATGGCTTCTCGGTGCAGCTATTCAACAATCTCAGAAAGTTCTCCGATTGCATCTCGTCCTCTGTCTCCACTCCCCCCTCCTCCCTCAAGAGAGGCACGATCAAGCTGTCCTACTCCTCTTCCGGCACACGATTCTGTTGAAAAAATATTTCATTAGACTCTTATTTGTTTCAGGTTTTTCATCATCAAATCATACGAGAGAGAGAACTTGCTCAACAGATTCACTACTCAAAACTGAAAGTAGGTAATAACTCGGAAATTCTCCGATTACTTAAACATAACTCAATTCAAATTGCTAGATAATTGACTCAAAAAATATTTCTGTTCATTACATGCACATTTTTATCAACAATAATTTTGTTTCACACGAAATATTATAAACAGTTTATGCATGTGATTGGATTTTTCATAATTCAAATAACAATGTATTATTCGAATTAATATTTCAGTTCATTACATGCACATTTTTATCAACAATAATTTTGTTTCACACGAAATATTATAAACAGTTTATGCATGTGATCGGATTTTTCATAATTCAAATAACAATATATTATTCGAATCAGTAATTTGATATAGTAAGTAATATATAAGTAATAATGATATATAAGTAATAACTCGGAATTCTCTGATTACTTTAACATAACTCAATCCAAATTGCTGGATTGCTGGAATTGTTTCAGTATAATCTTTCATGCAACATATTCGAATTTTTTATCGAAATTACTAAAACATGTTTATTTTGAATTTTTATCCAAATTTCAATGCAACCATGATGAAAATTTATCTGTGTTCGGATTGTTTTGATAGCACAATTAGAAGTCAAGCTCAGTCTTGACTTCGCTCACAGTATAAGAATCAGTAATTTCATAGTTCAATTTATTCAAATAAACATAGACTTGTAATGTGCACAAAAGATTTTATCCTTTGGAAATTAGTTTTAAAAAAACTAATTCACATTTTATAAAGATTTTGTGCACATTACATGTTAATACAATAATAATATTTCTTTAAGCTAACTTTTGATTGAGTGAGCACGGCCTCGTCCTTGAAAACTAGCCTCCTCTTCACCGGCTGCTTGCTGGGTTGAGTTGACAGCACCACTCGTCGCGGCGCCCAGGTAGCCGGTGTAGATTGTGGCAGAGGACTGTTCGGAATCACGATCTCCTCACCCCTCTCTCGTTGAACGAAGATTCCCTGTCTCTTCAGGGGTGAGGCGGAGGAGGAGGTGGCGGAGACAGCGGAGGCAGCAGCCGTGGCAGCGGAGGTGGCAGCCGAGCTGCGAGCTTTCTGCTGCTGCTTCTGCTGCTGCTGCTGCTGCCAGTAGTTGAGCTGCTGCTCTGTTGGTGGGCTGTCTGGTATGATGAAACTTGAAGATGATGATGAATCCATTGTGTAGATGATGATTAGGGAGAAGTTCATGTAGGGTATATAAGTTCACTTAACTCTTCTCTAACGTAAATGGTGATTTTCCGCTGAGGCAACAGATTTTATACCAAGTCGTTTCTCTGTCTGTTGCAGGCTTGTACGAGTGAGAGAGAGCATACTCTGTCGGTGTGTGCAATTGGAGCGTGCTGTACTCAACTCCCCAGAGGTTTACCAGCAGCACAACGCTGACATTTGATTGTAAGTAAGTATAATCCGTTACATTCTGATATTTTTGAAATAACACTTACTTATTGATTTCTAATATTTGGTTGCAGTTATTAAATATTTCATTGTTTTTCACAGCATTTTCTCACCTCACAACTCGGTTTCCGGTCTCATAAGCAGTTGTGCTCTCCTGAGGGAAACATACCTGCATCGAGAGAAGCATAGCCGAGGAGCTAGCTAAGCTGAGACGATAACTGAGCTGAGACAACCACAGTCGAGGAGCTACCAGAGCTGAGAGAAGCATAGCCAAGGAGATAGCTGTCATTTCGTCAAATCAACACATGTAAGTTCATTTTTACTTCAATTTTATCCTTCGAGGACAATTTTTTTGTCCTCGGAGGACAATTTTTGTCCTCGGAGGACAGTTTTTGTCCTCGGAGGACAATTTTTGTCCTCGGAGCACAGTTTTTGTCCTCGGAGCACAGTTTTTGTCCTTGGAGGATAAAAAACCTTCTACAATATACTGCATGCATGCGATTTTACCTCATCTTTATGATACGCTATATCCGGAACATCCAACCCCCGCTCTTCTTTCTCACACTCTTCATATAAACAAAACGGTAAATGCATTACTTTTTCAAATGGATTTTCAATAATATATTTGCAATAGACACAATGCAGATAGAATGGATTTTTTATGTAAGAAATAACCATTTCTCGCGAAATACTCTGCTTTATTGGATAATGATTTACAAAAGTCACAATGTAGATGATGCTTTCCAAAATACTCTCCTTGAACGGATGAATCTTCTACATGATTAAAAGTTAAATATCTTTCTTCATATTCTCGTAGAATATTATTATCGAAATTCTCCTCTTCAATTGTTATATTATCTTTCCTTCTACAGTTCGGGCTGTACCTTGCATGTTCTATTGCTGGTATGTCACTTTCTTCCCATATTCCCAAACAAATTGAACAAAATACACATCACACAATGTCTGGTGCAGATGAGAATATGAATCCCTCTTTTGCCATGTTTTCCGCAGACAAAAGCGGAGAAGATTTCGACCATCTTTTATCAAAAGATAATAATCTTAATCTTTCATACAACATTATGTGATCTTGAGATATCATTTCCACACACAGCCTTCTTCTACCAATGCCAATTCACAACTAAACATGCTGTTGTACTCTATATCATCCTGATCATTATTCTTTTGTTTTTCAGAATCTAACATCATGCCGAGGGAACGCAGACTACATGGTATCAATTCTGCAGCGGTGCGTCATCGCATAACCATCAACAATCCCGAGGAAATCAGTATCGAAAACGTGCTCGAGAGATCGAAATGGCGCATTTTTGATATAATTAGGGAGCACGCAGCACACCATGACGCAAACGTGAAGTGGTTCATCGTGCTGAATGTTTTGCTGTATAAATTAGTGGTGATGGATGATGAGGTTAGCGAGACTGTCTCATCTCTAATAAATCTTCATAGTTACTCCAACATAGCGCTAAACGTGCTTGAAAACTATGAAGATTTTAACGATCATTTCATGTTGGCCATGAGAAAAATCATGTCATCATATAGGTAAGAAATCACCTTGCTATGCTTTCGGCGATGCAATTTCAGCGATCCCCACTCCACCTCCCTCTCTTATGAGCACACTCCAATCAAATAACTAACCAACCTTTGATTTGCTGTGTCCTCCTTCCTCCTCCTTTGTCCTCTTCCTCCTCCTTTGTCCTCTTCCTCCTCCTTTGTCCTCCTTTGTCCTCCGTTCTCCTCCTCCTCCCCTCCGAGGACAAAAACTGTCCTCCGATGACAAAAATTGTCCTCTGAGGACAAAAATTGTCCTCCGTTCTCCTCCTTTGTCCTCCCCCTCCACTCGTTTAGCAGGAAAGAAAAAATGAGAGAGGAATGCGGAGAAGGAGGGAGAACATTTGTGTAATTACACTCAATGGTATGACAATCTACAATGGTCATACATTTCCTAGAATAGAATCACTTAAGTTTCTGTCAGATGTTTGGAAAAACTTGGAAGACACTCCCTTCACACAAAATCCAGTTATCATTGCGCATGCGCAGTATACTTTTCCTTAGCTGTATCCCTATAAATACTCCAGAATAATTGACATTCGCTCAGTTTGATAGTAACAGCGAAACAGTGAACATGGCTTCTTCCAAAGTGTTTAGTGTTTCTCAGCTTTGTGGTAATAAAATAAAGCCTACCAATAAGCGGTTTGGTTTGTGGCTGTTGACAGAAAACTTGTGTGATGACAACCTTGTGACAGACATTGGGAAAATTGATTACACTGCTGGGGAAGAACTGTTTGTGCAGGATGTCTCAAATCTTGTGCCTTTTACAGAACCTTTTTGTGACAGTATAATGCTTGTGAAAATCTGTGCTTTGGATGATTTTGAGCCAATGGATAAGAGACGCTTCGTTCTAAAAAAGGATATATGTGGTGCATTCAACTTATATTTAAGAGGCAAATTCTCTAATATGGTGTCAGCTAAACATGGAGTCAAAGCAAAGTTACCATACTTATTGGACAGTGGAAGTGATATGTCTCAAAAGATTCTACAAGTGCTTGGTAAAGATGATTACAATGAGGTGAAACAAAAATACCAGGAACCAGTGGGGATACCATACAAAGTGGAGCTTGCCAATGTCCCAATTGCTACATTGATAGAAGAACTACCGAGATTATTGGAGCAGCTGAGGAAGAAGCACTTCTATCTACTAGACTTGGACATAACACAGGACTTTGCTGGAATATCTAACAAGAGTGGGATGTGTGACTTTCTAACTACAAATCATTGTTTTTGTTTCCAAGGAGAATATAAAGAAGACTATAATGTGATAGTAGATAACAATAAAACTGTTGGGATTGATTGCTTGACTTGGGTTAATAGTAATGTGAGGGTGAAAATTTATAATAAGTTTGTATGTCAAATCACAAGCCCTGGTGTAAATAACCAGTTAGGTAACCATATTGTAGACTTTATTGCCTGTCCAGATACAAGATTACGGGAAACCTTTACCTCTGATGCAGCTAAAATGCATGGCATTACACGTTTGGAAGCTACAATCTATAACTATAGTTTAACAAATAGAGACAATAGCAAAATCTTCGACCCTATTCAAGATAGCTTGTCACTCTTGAATGATAGTAGAAATTATTTCCAAAATGCCCCAATTTATTCTGTGTCCTTGGCTAAAATGTGGAGAAAACTGACAGATAATTTAAAAAATAGTTGTTGTTTGGTCTATAATGATCTTCTACATCATGTTTACTGGGGTAATAGCAATACCAAGAAATTGACTGGAGTACAAGTAAAGCTCCCCACTGACCCACAACATAGAAATAAAATAATTTCTTATGTTATTTCTGCATTCAGTTTCAATTTACTACCTATAAATTATGTAGAGATTTTTGAGGATCCATCAAACAAAAATAATATCAGTTTCTCACAAAAGTGTTATATTAAGAGTGGTGAGACATATTTCTCCAAGTCAACCACAGTTTTCTCTAGCATATCCAAAGTTGTTGACCTAGATGAGTTGGGACTTGTAGCAACAGGTAACTTGATACCACAAGTCTTAAGAAAACGAGCAAACATAACTTGTAAGCTTCTCCCATACCCTGTTGAAGAGATACAGCCCTTGTCTCCTATCACAGTGCTATCAGGCAAGAAGCGTAAGCTAGAACTGGATGGAATTGATCTAAAACAGAGGAAAATTGAGTTTTTTGAAGCCACACAGTCATTTAGGGAACAGCATAAGCAGCTAGAAGAATTTGAGGAAGAAATAGAGAATTTGAGAGAGGAACTTGAGCCATATTTCCATTCACATTGGCGAAATTTTGATCCAAGTGGAGTGTACAATGTGACTGCATTTTCTGTAAATAGTAAAGGAAAATTTCCATATGTAGGTGTTTTAGGAGAAAAGGAAGGTTCGAAAAATGTTTACTTTGTAAAGGGGTGCCATAAAAATTTTTTTATTAATGCATGCAATGCAATAGAAGACCTTAAGAAAGAGGGTTATTTTGTAATCCCTTACACTGACAAAAAAGAAATTATTTGTCTACCAAGGGAAGAGAAAATTTGTGTAATTACAGTCAATGGTATGACAAGCTATAATGGTCATACATTTCCTAGAATAGAATCACTTAAGTTTCTGTCAGATGTATGGAAAAACTTGGAAGACACTCCCTTCACACAAAAAGAAGTGGAGCAGTATAATAACATCACAATGCTGGAAATTAAAGAGAAAGTAAAAGTAGGACAGTGCAAAGGTTAGAAGAGTTACCAGAAGGTATAGAGTTAGTCATTATTGCAATAAAAGAAGTGTACAATAGAAACAATACTCGGTATATTCTATAGTTTGAAAATCTGGAACAATTGTATGTGTCAAACTATTGGTTAGAGGAGGGATTTGAGAGCTCTAACATTGATTTGAATTATAAAATTAGAATTAAGCTAGATGTTTTTAAATATACACCCAGTAGGAATAAGGAAAGAGTTACTTTCTGTATTTGATTTGTCCATAGATATGCTTTGATGTATGTATAATAATTTAAAAATAAAAAAAATTTTTGTGACATTGAGTGTTGACATTTACCTCTCCCCCCTTCTCCGCATTCCTCTCTCATTTTTTCTTTCCTGCTAAACAAGTGGTGGAGGAGGACAAAGGAGGAGGAGGAGGACAAAGGAGGAGAACGGAGGACAATTTTTGTCCTCGGAGGGGAGGATTTTTGTCCTCGGAGGGGAGGATTTTTGTCCTCGGAGGGGAGGAGGAGGAGAACAGAGTACAAAGGAGGACAAAGGAGGACATAGCAAATCAAAGGTTAGTTAGTTATTTGATTGGTGTGTGATCATGTGACAGAAGTAGGAGGAGTGGGGGTCGTTGAAACAGCCTTCATTGAAAGCATAGCAAGGTGATTTCTTACCTATATGAACTGAAAAATTTTTTGAGTCAATTATCTAGCAATTTGAATTGAGTTATGTTAAAGTAATCGGAGAATTTCTGAGTTATTACTTATTTTCAGTTTTGAGTAGTGAATCTGTTGAGCAAGTTCTCTCTCTCTCTCTCTCTCTCTCTCGTATGATTTGATGATGAAAAACCTGAAACAAATAAGAGTCTAATGAAATATTTTTCAACAGAAACGTGTGCCGGAAGAGGAGGAGGACAGCTCGATCATGCCTCCCTTGAGGGAGGAGGGGGAAGTGGAGACAGAGGACGAGATGCAATCGGAGAACTTTCTGAGATTGTTGAATAGCTGCACCGAGAAGCCATGGACGCCTCTCCGCGAGTTGGAAGAGGGCATGCCATATCCGATATGTGACGTGAGAGAGGCGTCCAACCAGCACGGCCGGCGAATTGTGCTCAAAATCCGGGTACCCGGACTACATACAACAGATGTTTATCTTCCAGAAAGATTTACCCGGATTTTGTGCACAAAAGACATTGCAAATTCTAAATTGAAGTGCAAAACCTTATCTCTGTTTGTAAAGCATGTTGATGCCTTTATGACTGACATAAAAATTGTTAAATGCTAAATTAGCATTTAGCATTTTTTATGTCACTGACCATCTAGCATTAACATGCTTTACATGTTAATATGTATATATGTATGTGTCAGTAGTGTAGTGTTCAATAAATAGTTTTTTTGTTATTCTATAAAAATTGTTCTCAATTCTCACCTGTTATACACAGTTCACTAGAAGTAGTAGTAAAACACGTACACAACCAGACGTTCAGTCACAAGAGAATGTCTTTTTATAGGTTGTTGTACACATGCACAAGGGCGAGCATCAGACACAGCAGGCAGTCGCTCACTCAGTCAAGGCCGACTTCCTTGTTGTGAAAGGTCGAGCATTGCTCCCTCACATCTGTTTTGGCACACGCCCATATCTGTATGGGTAAAACACTTCCTCCTTTCAAATTGTGTTTGCCTTTTCAGATTTGCTATTTGAAAATTCTTTTCAAATAGCAAATCTGGAAAGGTGAATTCGATTTGAAAGGTGAATTCATTTCTAAATTGATAGAAAATTCAATTTTCTTTTAGATTAAGTTAGTGTAATGATTAATTAATTAACTTTAGTTAATGTTCAACCATTGAGTTGAAAGGTAATGAAAAATGGTATGTAGGAGAAAGCAAACTCCAAGGAAACGAGGCAGAGGTATCTCAAGCTCTGCTGCCAGAGTACTACTTCAACTATTTCAAATAAATTGATCGATATTACACCTGTGGAGATCCCAATAGCCCCTGGCTACCAGTATTGTGGCCCTGGCACCAAACTTGAAAAGCGATTAGCAAGAGGTGACCCAGGAATTAACAAACTTGACCAGGCTTGTAGGGCACACTATATAGCATATTCACAAAATAGTGATAATGCAAATCGATCGAAAGCTGACAGAGCACTAGCGAACGCGGCAAGGGAGATTTTTAAAAATCCGAAAACTCCCCTTGCTGAGAGAGGACTCAGCTACCTAGTTACAAACGTGATGAAAGCTAAAAATTACTTTGGTGGTTCTTTGAGAAAGAAGATGAAGAAGAAGAATGTGAAAAGGAAAAGTTATAGTAATGATATTAGGCGCAAAGCTATAGCTCAGTTGAAACAACATATTGCGGGAAAAGGGTATTTTTTGAAACCTTATCCACCAATTAGTGGGGGCAGAATTTTAATTCTACCCCCACCCCCACCATCATATGGTATGAGTTTATTCCCTCAAGTTAAGAAACGTAGAACAACAAAGAAGAGTAGGAAGAAGTAAAAGAAATGAATATTGGAGGAGAATTGAGTAATTATGATTTGATTGATTGGTCGAAATTACAACAGATTAGTTTAAGAGGAATATATATGCTAGATGCATTACCCAAAAAATTCTAAAAAACGAAAATGGGATCGTGAATTTGGACAGAGAAAGCGAACCAAGGACACATTAGGTAGCATATAAGAAAGTTGGCTCTGATGTTTGATATTTTGATCCAATTGGAAATTTACAACCGCCATACGAATTGGACAAATATTGGAAAAAAGAAAATGGAGTAAATATATTTCATAATGTTGAGCACATGCAACCATTAAATAGTGATATTTGTGGTAATCTCACATTATTGTTTCTTGCAAATCAGTTGTAATTGAGTGTTTGTGCTGAATGCACACACTCACAAGATGGTTGTTATAACATTAAGATCTAACACAAGTAACCTCTATGAACATTTACAAGAAATTATAGAATTGGATAAAAATCGTTAATGGGAAATTGGATTGATTAATTTTTGTAGTTACAATAGTATTGCAAACATTAACAAAGGAACAAATTCCAGCTTCAAATATGGCGATAGATTAATCGAGTTGGATACGGGTGCATATGAACTTGAAGATATTATAAAATCTCTAAAGAATAAATTGAATATTGATGAGAAGAAGAATAAACTTATTATACGTGCAAACGCAAATACTATGAAGATTGAAATTCATTCTGATAAACCCATTGATTTAACACGTTCTAATTCGATTGGAAAGATACTTGGTTTTGATAATGTTGTTTTGCAAGCAAATAAATGGCATTATTCCAAACATTTGGTTAACATAAAAAGCATTGGTAGTATTGTACTCGAGTGTAATTTAGCATGTGGTAGTTACTCTGATGGAAAACAAAAACATATAATCTACGAATTTTTACCAAAGGTTCCTAGTGCCTATTTAATAAACAAAGTACCATCACCGATTATTTATGTACCTTTGAATACGCATCGAATTCAAACTATTAATGTAAAGGTAACGGACCAGAACAGATCGTTTATTGATTTCCATGGAGATACAATTACATTTAGGTTACAAAAGTAATGGGTTATCTTGTTTTCAATCCACGTTCAAATAAGACGTGTACACGTGATGTCATTAGAGAGACGAACGTGAGAGCGTCAACACCTAAAAAAAAAAACGTGCTTTGTTGGCTAAAAGCGCGAGAATATGAGAAAAGTTGGGTTTTATAGTTGATTGGCGGAATGTTAGGAGGAGCGGCAGCAATTAGTGAAATTCTGGATGTGGAGACAGACCTTCAGTTTTATAATGATATAACCAAATTCCAATTTCACACCTTGCAAATCTTTCATATTTATTGAGGGAACTGTACAAAACCAGGAACAGACCCAGCCGATGCACCAGTTGCAGCAGACTATGAATTAAGCAGTGACGTAATCGGCAATTTTTTTGATGAAATACGATATGAATTAGCAGGTCAGCAAAATTCTAAATCAAGATTGATTGGATTAACATCCACAATTAAAGCTATTCTAGTGAAGAAAATGCTCGATAAAAACACATATCACTTGGCTGGTTTTGACAGAGCAGGATATGAGCTAACACATGATAAATTCACTTTCTGTGTACCGCTGAAATTAATCCTCCCGTTTTTTGAAGATTTTCAAAGAATAATTTTAAATTTGAAACAGGAACTCGTCTTATTGAGGTCGCCGACAGATCTAAATTGTGTTGAGTCAGCAAGTGGAACAAACATTAGTGTGAAAATTACAAAACTGCAATGGAGAATGCCCTACATAACTTTAGAAGATCATGTAAGACTGAAATTTTTGAGACTGCTCGATGCTGACACTCCACTGAAATTAGGTTTCCGACATTAGGAAATTTGTGAATTACCAAATTTGCAAAATTCACTTAACCATTCTTGGGCAGTTTGCACCACATCGAGTTTTGATAGTCTAAAATATGTTATAATTGCATTTCAAACTGATCCTAAGGATAAAATTAAAAAATCAATATCTAATTTCGATAGCTGCAGTATTTACAATGTTAAAGTATATTTGAACAGCGAGTATTATCCATATGAAAATCTGCTAGGTAGAAAGGAGGTATTATACCGCATGTTCCTGGATTTCGCGCCCTTGTATTATAATCATTCAATCAATAGCAAACTCGGAACAGAAATTGACTTTAAAACGTTTTGTGAATCAACACCACTGATTGTTGTAGATTGTTCGCACCAAGCAAGTCATTTGAAATCATTGACAGATGTTCATATTGAAATGGATTTTAATAGTGCAGTACCTTCAAATACTTCTGCCTATTGCGTTTTAATTAGCGATCGTGTGATGGAGTACACACCTCTGACGAGCATGTTGAAAGAAGTTCAGTAATTTTATTGATAGAGCGCACCGCCTGCAATATTATATAAGGTGTGCACTCTGACAAATTTGGTTCATTATGAGTTTCACCTTTGAACAGGTAACATCTAAAATGCTAATTTTGGACAAGCCACAAACTCGCTCTATTGGTATTCAGTGTGATCTTGATTCTGATAGTTTCTATTATGAACCAACCTGCGCTACACCGATCCAGAAGCCGCTGCAGGTGGAGGAGGAGAAACGAGAAGAGGAGGGGAGGGAGAAAGACGAAGGATTCAACGAGCCCGCCGAAGAGAAAGAAGTGGACAAGCAAGCGAGTGCGAAAATTGCTACAGTTGATCTTCACTGGTTTAAACAAGATTGTAATCAAATTATTGTGAAAGAATTTGCCATAATTGATCAGTTTAATAATTATATTGTATTCCATTTCAAATCACCATTCGCAAAGACAGAATTGAGTGCAAAATTATATAACGATGTAACATGGTTAGAACGTTACTATCATAAAAGATGGAGATTGATTTAGAATACAGTGACTCATTAATACGTGATTACCTTGTAGGTTATGAGAGAATTTTCACAAAAGGAACTGGGAAAGCAAAGTTTTTTAGAAGATTACATACTAACGTTCAATGTATACCTGAGGATTTTCCAAAACCCGATTTCAGCTTTTTCACTAGTTCATGGTGTTATGCTGTGTGTAACATTCATAAAAATAGACCAGATGGCCGGTGTTCTTTGTTCAGTGCTCAACATTATAATTCTTTGTTGTTTAAAAATATGTATCAAACAAATAATTTCTTGTGCAAAAACAATCGAATGCAAAGTATGAAAATGGTGCCGATGTACACAAATTCACAGAAAAGAAACTTTGCTCGTTATGGATTCTTCTACAACGGAAAAGAGATTCAGTGTGTTTATTGCATGCATGCATTGAGACTGCATAAAGCATGTCTGTCGACAATTGATGAAGAAAGGCCACTTAATTACTCTATAATAGTTCCTGCATACACTTAGTTTTCTTCATTTGCTTATCATGGATCCGACAAAGTGGTTAGCTGCCGACAACACGTTGGAAGTGAGGTTAAAAAACTGTATTGATTGGTATGATGGATGCGAAATTGCTATTAAGAAATCATCTCGTGAAAATTATAGTTTGGCGAAACAATTGAAAGACATTTTTCTAAGCATGGTTAATTTAAATGACATAAGAGACTATCTATGTTATTATCGTCCTCATAATTTGTCTATAGATAAGCTAATTAGAATTGAAGATGAAATTATGTATTGTTGTAGTGAAATGTGTAAATAAACTTTTTCTATGTTCAAAACAAATTTTTCATTCAGATATTTCCTTGTGCATTTTGGTTTAGTTTCAGTCTAGACTTGATTGAGCAAGCACGTATCGAAAAAGTTACGCCCACCTCATTTTGCTGTTAGCACGCGAGCTGCAATTAATTTTTTTAGAAGTGAGATACGCCCCCCTCACAGACATCTGTTACAGCTAAGTGCACCTCGTGGCTCATCAATTATAGTTCATACCAATCAAGGACATGCAGTGTTTTAGCTTTGCAAAATTCAAATAATTAACTCAGCTATTGATGTCAATTTCATTTAATGAATTTGATTCAATTGCAAAGAATATTAAATTTTCAACAGGATTCCAAGGCGATGATGTTGATTTAGCGTTAACAAAAACAGAAAATGTACACTTTCCAATTTTATCTGAGATTTTCGAATTGCTCGATATACTAGACAGCGGTCATCTACATTATTGTAGTGCAAATGATTTGTCAACTATTGTTACAAATTCCGACGAACTTTGGAAATGCTTGTATGACATTGCAGATAAAAAATGTAAAAGAACAACTTAGATCATTGACCTCTCTCTGTTGAGATATGTCAGACATCAATAGAGCTTGAGTATGACCCCCAAGTGAAATAGGTCTGAGGATATCTATACCTATTTTTGGATATGCTAGCTCATTCTTAATTTACTATAGATATTCTCGGAGAAACACTTAAACAATAACGCCTGCGGTTTGTACAGCACATGAAAATTCGATAAAAATTGATTGAGTTTTCTTAACTGTCAGGTGGAAAGCAAACCATTATTATTATTAAGCATTAGATGTAGAAATATGCATTCACTTTAATTTGACAGTATAAGTTATTAGATGTAGAAATATGGATTCACTTTAATTTGACAGCATTAGATTATTAGATGTAGTAATATGGATTCACTTTAATTTGACAGTAGAGAATTTGAGAATGGATTCACTTTAATCTGTCAGTAGAGAATTTTTCCCTCAAAGGGAAATTATTTTTTCCCTCACTCCCCTCACAGGGAAATTATTTTTTCCCTCACTGAGAGAGAGAGAGAGATCACTCTCTCCTTCTTCATCCTCCTCGTCCTCACTGGTGGAGGGGAAGATTAGATTAGATTAGATAAGATAAGATTAGATTAGATAAGATAAGATAAGAGAGAGAGAGGGTGAGGGAGAAGGAGAGGGAGAGGGAGAAGGAGAAGGAGAGGGAGAGGGAGAGAGAGAGATTGAGAGAGGGGGGAAATCTATTTTTAGAACACTCCCCACCCTGCGGTCGGGGTGAAGGGGCGGCGGGATGGACGAGGGGGAGAGGGGGGAGGGGATTTTGAGCAAAAAAGCCGGTCTGAAATCTTAAATCTCATCTACTGGAATTTTTCGTGAATAAACGTTAATAATTCAACTGATATCACTTTTTTGAAATAATGACTTGTTATTTTATTTTTCCAATTCAAATTTTAACCTACATCATAAATTTCAAGGGTAGTAATCATTGAATTATATTAATATTTTTAGTAATTGGTTAACCAATTTGTAGGTTACATGTTTCAAGATAGCTTATTCAAATTTGAACTTACTTCTTTTACAAAAGTATTAAGTTTAGCCAAGTCATGATTTATAAATAAGAATTATCATGTTATTGATCAACAATAAATTAAAAACATTGTTGATAATCTAAATTAGTTTCTTTTTAAACGAATTCAAGTACGATGTATTTACGGGTGCGCTCAACTCTATTCTGGAGTTTAAGACTAAATTCATTATTTTTTCAAAACTTTCAAGTAAAAAAGTGTTGATTTTGAATCGTGTAGGATAAATATTACATATATATATTATCAAAGCTTTTTTAGACTTGATATGATTCATAGCTGGCATACATTTAATAGAGAATGAGTTACAATTTATAAAATAGTGTACCCTGGTAGGTCTACAAAATTAACTGTATAGTTTAACACCGTAATTTTTTTATTGACATTATGACATTTACAATCATGAATAATATTTCAATTGAACTACTGTATATACCTATACTTTCTTCAAAGTTTAGAATCATTAAAACTGCTAGTAGTGTTCTGAACTACGGTAGGCCTATGTGATGATAAAACAGCTGTAATATTTATAATCTGTTATCTCTGTTACTATGACACATATTTAATGTTGAATAAAGCTCGTGTTGAGTCCAATTCTATTACAATTTATTCGACATTAATATGTGTCTTAGTAACAGAGATAACAGATTATAAATATTACAGCTGTTTTATCATCACAATCAGTATGGTTGAAGAAGATGACAAAAAACTCAAAACAAGAATCGCAAGTTGAAAAAGTTGAATTGATCGAGAGTAACCCTGAATATGCGTTTGTTCGCCACAACGACGGCAGAGAATCAACAGTCTCACTTCGCCAGCTCGCCCCATACCCCACGAGTGCCGATTGATATTAAGGGGGGAAGATTGTGATGATAAAACAGCTGTAATATTTATAATCTGTTATCTCTGTTACTAAGACACATATTTAATGTCGAATAAAGCTCGTGTTGAGTCCAATTCTATTACAGCCTATGTGTTTCCTCTGATCCCACAACATTGGCTAATTGATAAAGCAGAAGTTATTAAAGATCGTGCTGTAATTCGAATAGCAGAGCTTCAAAACTGAATGAAGTATAAACATATCAGTTTTTTGACATTATATTTTATATTAATATATATTAGGTAGAAGCACATAGAAGAAAGAAACACTATATGCTTATTCCGTGGTAGAAGTAAAATGACACTCATTCTTTTACCCATAAATCTATTTACTCACCCGGATAAGTAAGAAAGTCGTGTTTCAGTTGATTTGTTGTTGATTATCCATATTTTTTACCAATATTATTACAAAGTATATTGTATTTTGATAACTTTAAACTGAAAAAACACATTCTTTTGGTGTAACGACGACCGTTTAGTGCTGGTGTGTTGTACATTCTCAAGCCGAACAGAAACTCGAAACGGTAGTCGCCACACCAAAAGAATATGAGTGTTTTTTCACTTTAAAGTTATCAAAATGAAATATAGTTAATGTTCAACCTTCTAGAGGCGCACTAAGACACTACCTCCGTAAACACGGAGGTGTAGTGACTGAGACCGTAATTGAAAAAAAATTCAAATATGGCCAATACGGTATGCGCTTTTTCAAGAATTGACAGAAAAATGCTGAATACAAGTTCAGTTATAGGGTCTAGAAATTCAAAATAGCTAAACCTTATTGACTTCTATATCGCCAAGAATAGGCGATTTTTTTTGCTCTTACCAGCGTTTTCTTAGCTTTTTAAAAATTCAAGAGATAATTCTTACGTTTGGTACAAAATTCAGGTAACTTGAGGTGTATTAGTTATGTAGGCTATTGCAGGGCCTAGAAGGTGTGCTAGATATTGGCGTTTCCAGTGTTTATCTGTGTTTTATCAGCATTTTCAAAACCTAATGAGTAGAAAATGTTCAAATTTTATACAATTTTTAGCATAATATGGAATAACAGTTCAAGGAATGAAATGACAAATTATAGCAACACTGAATTGGATTATTAATTGCGCTATAATGATACCCCTGCCATTTAGCATGTAATCTTAACTCAGCTGGGGGACTCTAGCCTTTGCATGTTAGAAGAGACCATCATAAATATTAATATAATTTGTGCAAGAGCGCGCTTAATTATGCATAACCAAGCTTGCAGATGAGAAACGTACAATATCTGAAAAGAGCAAGAGGAACACTCACACTGTAAGCGTGCACTTGGTTGCGTTCAGTGTGAACAACGTGTTTCAATAGCATTTTTCAAATTTTGTTTTTCGGGTCATGCATGATTCGACGAAAATTTGCACATACCCATTCAATGTGATCATACCCTTATTCTCATGTTTCAGGATATTATTCATATTATTACTTTTGTGACCAAGAATAAATCTTTCAAGTAGTATCCTACCAAAGTGTCAATAAACATAGCATTGGTTCATTAGCACTATTGAAGAATATGTACATAGATTTTTCATGATACGACATGGTCTTACATATGATATAAATACAAGAACTCTGATATCTCACTCTACAACAAATTATTATTTACTCTGTATCGATCAGCCATAACCCATAAAGAACACTACTTACCGGTACTTATTGTCCTCCGGCACGATTGTCCTCCAGTAAAGCTCCTGGGTTTTATGTTTGCCTATTCCATAGAATAACAAACTATTTAATAAAATGAAAATGAGTGGAGTTTATTAGGTTTAAGTTTCTGTTTAGCCGATTGAGTATTCTGAAATTTGATAATGAAATTCTATTTATTTTTTAATAAATTATGCCATAAACAAAATACAAATAGGTATTGAGGTTAAACAGCAATAAAAATCTAGGAAGAAACAGAAGTAGCCAAAATCAAAAGTAAATATTTCAATGCTATTCGAATGGATCAATAACTTTCATGACCACACAGAATAATTAACAAAATATTATATTATTTATTTTATTATTCACAATTTCCTTGATGAACACTAAAAAGCCTAACAGTTTTGGATAGATCACATCATGAGCACACATATATTTTAATATAATAGTCATACTAAACTAATAATATTGTCAAAAATGCAATTAATAAACTTACTAGCCAATAATGTGTAAATTTCCTCCTTTCCAATTATTTTATGAAATATGCCTTCAAAAACAGACTTATGTTTGTATTCGTAATAATCCTCCACATTTGCATCTAGTTGTGTTGTTTACTTGACTGCAGACCAGAGCAGACGACGAGAAATTATCAACCAATAGCAGCGCTCCGATTCCGGGTGACTCGGGCTATAACTTCGTAGCCCGTACTATTTAGTCGGGTCACGATTCCTGACCCGGGGCTAGAAAAATCAAAGATGGCGACCGGGTGATGAACTGTCAAAAGCGGAACGATCTTAATGACAGAGAAAACGCAAATAGACCAAAGGCAACCCCACGTGACCTCACTACCAACATAACAGTTTAAAACTTCTACTGATAATTTTTTAGGTTATGTTTAGCGGAATTGTAAGGATATTAGGTTATATCTTATCAACAAACTGAACAGTCAACATGTTTAAGATGTAACAAAAGTACAGTAGATACAAAATTATTCATTACTTGGTAGGTTTATTCTTATAAATAAGACCTTCTTTAGCAGAAGGCTAATCAAACACAAAGACATAACATTGATGAATTCGTTTAAAACAGAAAGTTGAAACGGTTAATAGTATGATTAGGCTATTCATCACTGTACTAGGTAAGATAATATTGCCTAGGCCCTATTTGAAATAATTTTTAGATTTTAACATTTAAAATGTACCTTCCAAACAAGTATTGCTAATTATACAGAACAGTCACTTTTAGTTTTAATAAAACCATACGATTCCCCGATCTATGGACCGTGGCGATTAACTTACACTGGATAAGTAATAACGTAAATGCTTGTCACTTATAATTTTTGCCTGTCCATACTCAGGTAGGCTACAACAAATCGGGACCTGATTAGGAAACTTAGATACTTTAATCTTAAATATTGAATAGGCTACCTACCCACTGAAAAATGTTATTGATAAAACATGTAAAAATAATAATTAGGATTATTAGAATCTGCTGTATTTTCAGCCTAAAGAAAGAACGGTAGAGTTAGGAATACAGTAGTTATTAGTCAATCTAAAGGAAAACAAAATTAATACGAACATATTTAATAGCCATTGAACAAGATCAAAATGTAATCTATGTGCATCTTCTATTTTTTCAATAGAGTTTATTGAAATAGGACAAGTAGCCTATTGCATTTTAGTAGTTGATGGAGGAGTATAAAGTTGGTCACAATATTGAATAATACACGTTAGGCTACCTATCATCTAAGTTACCTATTATCTTGTAGTGAACAACTACAAGACTTAACCTATTTTGGACTATGTGTCTAACCTTACCTAATCTGGGAGAGGAATAGCACAAGGTTGACTTATTTTTTCTTCTATCATTTTGATAAAGTACTTAGTGTATCAATCAATAAAAAATCAATCTTTTCTATTTTTCTTGTTAGAGGTTTTGCATTATATAGCATGCTTTAGGTTGCATATAAAGCTTCACGATATAACACCTGACTCCTGCCTCACTCAGGATTGAACGACACCTCAAAACCAAATCCAAAAAATAGGTTTTAAAAACGGATTTTTTAAAAGAATCATTGAAATACGCATGATACAGGTAGCCTACTGTATTGTCATATAAACTCTTAGCAGGTCTAGAAACAGTTATTTTTTCTTTTTTCAGAGAATAACAGGCTGATTGAGCTATGGTTGAAACTTGCACTTGGGTTTATCTTGCTAGTTTATGGCTGGTGATCACAGTATCAAGTTTTGGTGAGCTTTCTTGTAATTATCAATCTATCAAATCATGTTGATGTATAAAAATCTTGTCGATTCTGTATAAAAATTACAAATTGTTTTCAATACCAATAATAATAGAGTTTCGCATTATCGTGTTATCAGATGGGCACGCTAAACTGTCGGTCCCGGCTGAGTATGACAGTCGTAGGGCCCATTGATGGCTTGAATATATTCAGGCGGTGAGACCTTCCCGCAAGAGACTCCCCACCGACAAAAGCCACACGAATTTACTTTTTTTTAAGTTTTGCATTCTAACATTACAATACTGCCTTGATCTCCTATTGGAGGCCGCCCGGAACATTCATATTGTTGGTGTTTCCAAAACAAATTTTTGAGACAGGACCGTTCTTCATTGGTTGGGTTCTGTAGATGTTCCCTACTAATTGTTTGTTAGCCTGGGTCCACACGGGCCAATAGGCCATTAATTTCGATTAGTCCCACGACTTCCATTTCGTGGAGTCAATATTATAAACCACACCTAACAGCTAAGAAGACATTTATCAGCTATAGACTCAAAAGAACGTTCATTGTACAACTACTAACAGCTATGTATCATTCTTTTAATTGATAGATAAGAAAATGTTTCTTTGGAGTACCTGGTTACGACATACCATGGCCTCTTCCACAGCTATATCAATTATGGTATAGTGCATGGGGTCATGCAGTAGGCTGTAGAAGGATCTTGCTTCTGCAAAAGAAGGTTCTCCGGATCATCACCTCATCGGCTGGAGCATTGTGCGCCAATCTTTAGGAGGCTGAGGATTATGACGGTCTATAGCCAGTATCTCTTTAGTTCCCTGTACCGGTTGAGAAGATCAACAGATGTACTGTTGAGGACATCATACCTTTCAGTAGAGAGAACATGCACATAGTCACAAAACACAACACAAGGAGGAGGAATGACATCAATTTGTCTCAGGCCAGACTGACTCGATCTCATAATAGCTTCCCTGTCCGTGCATTTGAGATTTACAACAGGATGCCGGTGTATTTCCGTGAACGGGAGAAAAAATCTTCAAGAAGGCACTTCGTGAGAAGCTTGTGAGTCTGGCTCTCTACTCCTGGATGAAGAGTCAATCCAATGTTTTCTGAGATTTATGACTGACCTCCCATCTTGATCTCAGTTTAGTTATCAAGTTTTAAGTTTTATTTTTTATGACGCAATCTATCCAGCAAGTGCTGGTCATGGATGGAGACTACTGAATTACTGAATGTCACATGGGACGGTAGGTGATGCGAATTTCCACCAAACGTGTTCCATTATATAGTTTTTTTTTTTAATTTCCTTGCCCTATTACCATAGGTAAGGAAAGTATTGCTTTCAAGAAAATTAAGGTACCTCAATTTCCACATTTCTATACTTTTCAAAGTCCCCTGAGTCCAAAAATAGTGGTTTTTCAAACTGAAAAATAAAACAAATTAAAATTAAATCATTTCAACCAAAAATAATGAATAAGTCATAAATCATACGAAAATAAGCATATGAACATATATTATATAATATCAACTTGTTCATTATTGCATTTAAACTTGAAAATGACCAATGTAGGCCGAAACTAGTTGTTGAAATGTTTTCATTAAAAAGTGTACTCCATGTTTTTCTATTGTGTTTATTAATTTCAGTTTTTGGTATCAGATTGAAACAATTCATGAAAACAAAAAACTTCACTATTCACCTCTACAAATAAAAAGTGGGTTACTCACCATATACTGTAAAACGAGATTCATCTCTTGAAAGTCAGGTCAATCCTACCCTATTCATACCCTAATCCTACAACTATTCAGAGCAGCAAACCGACTATATCTTATGAACCGTCTATCATCCTAGCTTCAGCCTCCTTTAAGGCTTTTTACATGTCTTGATGATACCAGCAAGTGCTTCAGACTTGCATTCTGTATGAGCTATTTTACTTTGATAAATTCAATGTAAATTATCTTTTCAGGTCACAGTCAACTTCAAATCAGGTAGAAAGATTCAAGAAGTCCAATCGCCTTATGATGATTAGTTTGATCATGAGGTTCTCTACCTGGGGATGAACAACTTGCCCGTGAGAGAGAGAGGCCAGTAACCATTGCAGAGCGGATGATCAAGCTGGTGAAGAAAATCCACCACAAGCCCAATAGTGCTCTAATTAACATGTGCATCATTCTGCCAAGGAGTGAGAACAGTTTCAAAATTGCCGGAAGTGATGAAGAAAGAATAGACTTCTGGAATGGCAAAGCAACCTCGACGAAAGTCATGTATCGACAATATTGTGTAAAAGGTATTAGTTTCAAGCTTTCAATTTCAATAATTTAATCCATACCACTATGAAAATGAGATGGCGTCTGCACGTTTGTCGTTACGCCTAAATGGTATGTGACATTTTGCCGAAAGATGGTTTATATAACCGATGACTGTCATTGACCTATTTTTGTTGAGAAAATCCTTAAGCCGTGTCTACACTGAACAGTTCGGCAAACATGTTTGTTGAGGAGCTCAGGGACAAACATTTTTAAAAGTTTGGACAATCATTGTTCGTCAAACAAAAAAGTTACTGTTTTTCCAAACATTTCCAGTGTTGACATAATGTAAAACATGAAACCTGTTCTCCTCACTTACAAATATTTTGTTTGGTGACGCGTCCACACTGGCCACCAACAAACATTGTTTGTCAAATAGCATAATAAAATTTGCCCAAAATTTTTCAACAAACATGTTTGTAAAACATTTGTTCAGTGTGGACACGGCTTAAAGGATAAGCCCTACTGTCCTTCAATGTGTACATGCTATTCTCATGGAGGAAGTTTTTATTTTGTTTTTTATGTCACATGTGTGTATCTAACAAATTAGCTGTTCTAATTATTACATCTAAAACCCTTGGTAGTCATCATGTTAAACATCCACATGTTTACTTGAACAGGTGATTTTGGTAACATTGGTTTTAAAAGTATCAAAATCAATGGACGCTCGCTAAGATCTAAAGCCGGTCACTCACTACCCGTTAGACCGGACAGGTACCGGTCTACCTGTCCAGTCTGTAAGCCTAGCCCCCTATTGAGCCGCGACTAGCGCTTGTGGCGCGACGCGAGTTTTTGTAACTCTTGTAAAGGAGTAGATCAGCGCAAATCTGCAACACGACGTGACGCTGCGCGTCTCCTATCCTTTGCATGAGTTACAAAAATCGCGTCGCGCGCTGGTCGCGCTCAAATTCAAATTTTAGGCCTATTCATTCCCAATACACATTATATAAAATATTGTACAGGCACTGTAAATTTACATAAAAATTTCAACTTAACACTTAACATAAAAATTAACACATCATTCTATGCTGTTCAACCTAATGCTAAAATATTGTTCAAGACTATAAAAACATTTCTCCAATAGGAACTTTCTAATTTTTCTCTTGTATTCCTTCTCAGGTAATTCCCTAACGGTAGGTGGTTATAAAATATGCTTCCTCAGGCCTTAAAACTAGTATGACTAGATCTATAATAGTAAAATTCATTTAAGATATTTAATCAATTCAGTGTGTAATGACTAATGAGAGTGGACATTATTATGACTTTAAAATACATTTAAATTAGACTTCACAAACAACAAGCATGTGTATATGAAAATACATGGTAAATTCATAATTCCCAGTCTTATGAATAAAAGCTTGCAATGAGTGAGAGGTGGTTCATTTCAAATTGTTCTATCTGCTCTTTTTTGCAATAAAAGATAGAAATAAAATATAGAAATTGGCCTTTTTTGTTAGGTACACTCAACAGAATTTTTTTCATTTCTCAACCGAATTTGACTTATGATGCATGATTTTAGACCGCCTTGACGAGTCGAGAAGAATGAAGTGTAGTAATATGGAATCTGAGCATTGTGTCAAAAGTTATAAGTTTGAAATTTTGATCCTTGAGGTGTCCTTATGCGCGCCTCTCCACCAGGAAATGATGAAATGAAGTGCATCTAACGGATGATTCTCATAGAACATAATCTCATGAACTTCTGTCATTGTGCAGGACAATGTAGTTGGTGATGATGGATTAAGCTGAAAATTAGGTGTTTTTCACAATACAAGGAGTATTGTTGTCAGGTGTACTTGGAAATCTATATGAGATGAAGCGCTCTACCTGATCTTAGATTGTAAAGCACAAAAATGCTCCTAGATGGATTTTGAATTATACATGTAAATGGTAACAATCGGAAGATATTGTTGATCAAAAACTAAAATTCATCAGAATTGATTTTTTCTTTGAGTCTTATACATTTTTGAAAATTCATAACTCAGTTATGATCTATCTCATTGGAGATAGAGAGTTCCGAATGATCTCATTTTATCTGTAAAAAGGCGAGGGCCAATATTTCTGTCTGATTACTGGATTTGGCAGAAATAGCTTGAAACTGGAAAATGAACCGAAAATACGAGGTTCTTGGGCCGTTCTGTATCTAGCAGAAGAAAATTTTGCATGTAGTAATTGGCTTTGGACTTCTCTCATGTATCCAAATGATACGGTATATTAAAAAATCAGAACTACAATATTAATTGCAAGCACCAATGTATATAGTGACTGGACTATTGTGTGATAACATTTCTGTATAACTCATTACTTTTGTTATTAAGTGGTATTCCTTCCATTCCAATCAATTGCAGATTTTGAAAATGATGTTTTTTTTTCATTTCAGGCACCAAAATATATCACAAAGGCCGCAAAGACAGTTCATCGTGTGTGTTGTTTCTCATTCTGCAAAGTCAATCATATAGTTTGACACCATACACAACGTTTTACCATTACCATAGTATAATATACCACTCTCATTGTATAATTTTGTACATTACGAAACATGTGTTCTGTCATGAATAATAATGTGTTTATGTAAATTAACAATTTATTGTTACTTTCGCAATTTTTCATATGTTTTGAAAAAAATTAAAAGGTATTATGTACTTCAATGGATAATTATTTTATACTAGCTTATGAATAATTATTTTATACTAGCTCATGAAAAAAGAATAAGCTATTTTGCACTTTATTTACATTATCATTGAGCAATGCACTGGCTGTAATTGATGGCTTGTCTATCTTCTCGTGCACATCATCTACTGACTGAATGAAATAATTATTAAGTTTGTTTGGTTCAGGAGTAGATAAGTTTACAACATTTTTTTTACCACGTTTTTCATGGATTTTAATTTATTTTATGATTCAATGAGAAAACTAGAATCATGGTTAGCTAATGTGTAAAGAGGCATAAAAGCGTGATGGCCATTCAGCACAGTATAAAAATAAGCTTGTATTTTCTTAAAATGTATGTATTCAATAATCTTTATTCTTGTCATAGAACATTACAAATGTTATAAACAAACGTCATGTGAAGATAAAACATAGCATTGCATAGGCCTATACTAACAATATATCGTACCGCTAACACATAATTATATACATAACATTAAACATGTACACATATGTATACATATACAAATATAATAAAAAACAGTCAGATGCTCACGTTATGACTTAGGTAATCAATTCAATTCGTCAATTGTATAAAAAGCCTGTTTTTTGAGCCATTGTGCTACTGTAGATATGAACTTTTTTGTGGTAAATTTTTTATTGTTGTCGGTAATTTATTGAATAATAAGTATTGTTGATAATTATTATAGCTTTTGAATGTTTTTTTGCAGTCTGATGTATGGGGTAATTAGGTTATTCCTATTTCTAGTTCTATGTTCATGCTGATGGCTATGTCTTGTTAATAGAGTTAGGTTTTTTTAACATGGACCAGGTTACAATAAATGTACATTGAAGAGAGAGTCATGATTCCAAGCTCGATAAAACTATTTTTACAGCTTTCAATACTCCTTAGACCAACAATATAGCGAATTGCTTTTTTGCCAAATAAATGCCTTCTTCATATCACTTGAGTTACCCCAAAGACGGAGCCCATAATTGAGATGGGAATGAAACAAACTATAGTAAGTCAGAATAAGTACCTCCCTACTGACACATTTTAGTTTTCTTAGTAGGTACATAACTCTGGACAGTTTCTTACACAGATGCTCTATGTGGCTACTCCAACTTAATTTACTGTCTAGGACTATACCCAGGAGTTTAATCGGCTTCAGGTACTCCTGGTGCTCCCTGCTTAAATTATTTCTAAGCGAGAATAGAATATTTTCTGTTTTACTCTCATTGAGAGTCAAACAATTAGCAGCATACCACTCCCTGCAGCGTTCAACCGAGGAGTCAAAATTAGAATCAAGTATAATATATGGTAGTGTCATCAGCATAGAGCACAGATAAACATGGAACATTAACACTAAAATCATTTACAAAAGCTAAGAATAGAAGGGCTATTCAGGGCTAGGTATTTTTATTTATAAAATCGAAAAAATGGATTTTCCATCTTGCATTTCTATTGTAGGTTTGGCAATGGGATACCACTTTCAGGATATTTTGCAAATTTATACATTAATGAGCACGAAAGATCTAAAATAATTGATAATATTAACCCACTAAAACAAAATGTTATTATTAGTACAGATTTTATGTAAACGATATAATAATGTCTTTATGAAGATTATGTGAAACATTGAAACTAGTAGTTGTAGATTGTGTTTTTAATCTATTATTTTCTATTTTTTATTTTTCATAGAAAGGGTAACTTACTATAATTTCATTTTATGAAATGAGCTTCTATATTTGTTTTGAATAAACAAGATATACTTACTAATGTAATCATTGATAAGGTGAGTTTCATTTCTTAATGAATATAAATTAAGTTTATTGATGTTGTTATAGAGAGAATTTGCAATAAATTTTATTTATTCAATAACTGAGCTGTTTAATTTACAGTTACCCATAATCTATATAAATAAAAATCGAACCTCAAATTTTGACATTCAATAACTTTTATTATAGAATTTTACAATAACTCTTTGTATGTATAGAATTTACTGATGATTTAATAAAAACTCTAATCTAGAATAATAATTGAGTTTCAAAAACCCCATTACTCTTATTGACAAAGATATGAAGAGTCTATCACAATAAACCTTGCATATTGACTAGCCTTCGTAGGTACTGCTGTACTTGATTGTTTATAATGTCGTTTTCAAAAAACATTTTGCATTGCGCACTTGGAGTAGATAAGGCTTTATGTAAACTTTATGTAAAGTTTATGTAAACTTTAAAGAAGAAATCTTTTTAAAACTCATGATAGTGATGACCGTTTCGTTGTGTGCTGCATCATCAAACTAAATTATGCTCAAACAGTAGACTCTCAAAATTTGAGGGTTATTGATTGTGGTGGGGGAATCAAACTCAGCTATATCAATGAGTTTTAAATATACGGTATTTATATTAAAGTTTACATTTGTGATATATTCAACGAGTGAGAAAATAATGGATATTCAATAAAGAAAAACAAAAATTGATTAAAATAGAAACAAATGAATACGCATAAAATTGTGAACTGTATAAATCATACAATAATCAAGAATTATTTGAATCATACAAGGATTCAAATAAAAATCTGAAGAAATTATTGGTATTTAACCAGTCCCATGAACACTAAGCAGCGTTCAAAGAAAATTTCAATTTAATCAAGCGTGTTTCAAAAAAACACTGAGAATATTATTGCGTGCTGTCACAAAATACGGTATGTGGCAAACCTAACACTATTCATACAGTAGTATGTTATAGAAATTTTAATAAAAATCTCTGATGGTGTTAAAAAAAGGCGTGTGAATGATCATTGCCAATATAGCCTAAGCCTACAGTTAGTATAGGTAATAACACCAAGTCCATAAAATTTATGTCAAGTTAGTTTGGTTTGCTTCAGGCAGGATTTATAATATTATGCTGATGCAGTATTTTGTAGATAGAAACACTATTTTGATGACTATATCGTCATGAACGTTAATAATTATTACAGAAATTAAAAAGATTGAATCATTGTTCTTACATTTTCTTGTTTTCAAAGTTATTTTTAATAAATATCAACACAGTAGGCTATAGATATGATATTTTATTTGAATATTAAGGTACCCACCACACTAAGTATCGATAAAAAATGTGCTATGAGACAAGAATAGAGCGTATTCAACAATCAAAACTCAAGCATTATTTGCATGTGAAATATATAATTAATTTTAATGTGAAATACTAAAACAATCTTATTCGAAGTGAAGTTCATAATTGGCGGTTAGCGTGTGCAGTGCATGTCATGGTTGGAAACCTTATAAATAGCTAAGGTATTTAACACCAGTTCTGGTGTTTTTTTTTCAAAATCATAACGAAATAAGAGTTAATTTATTTATTCAAGTGAATAAATCATTGCTTTATAGTTATTGGTTTTAGTATGAGCGATGTCATCGGTGCATCTACTTGATATTGGGTAGGATATGATTGTGGTTGCAATAAAAATACGTAAAAGATAGACATTCCAACTCTAAATATTATAAAAATATTATTAAATAGATTTTATCAGAAATAATAGAATTAAAATCAAATAATTTATTTTCATAATCTGAAAATACATGAAAATAGCTAATCCGTTGGGTTGGTGAAGCTGGTTATCAATGGTCTATTTGGTTTTCTCATTGATATATATAGTTTATTTCTATTTTATTTCTATAGTATATTTTCTATATCAATGGAAAATAAGATTAAGAAGAGCGAAGTCCGCTATGATGCCACTGCGCTAGTGTAGGAGTGTAGCGGGGGGAGGGTTACAAACTGACCGACCAGGAAACTGACCGACCTGCAAAGTGACCGTCCTGAAAACTGACCGTCCAACAAACTGTCTTGCAAAGTGACCGTCTTGCAAACTGACCGTCCTTATGACGTCATAAGCACCACGACAGGGGGAACATCAACTGTTCAATGGGAGTGCCGATCGACTGTAAACAGAGATGGCCTTGAAGTTCATAGCGTTCCACAATTCCACTTTGAATACTTTGAAGTGGGTGTATACCATCTGACCGACCTAAAAACTGAACGACCTGCAAATTGACCGTCCTACAAACTGACCGTCTTGCAAACTGACCGTCCTGCAAAGTGACAGTTCTGTAAACTGACCGTCCTTATGACGTCATAAGAACAGTCGGACTGCCATCAGCGGGTGGGTATAAGTTGTTCAACTGGAGCTGGTCGACAGTCAAAAATGTAGACAAAAATAAACTTGAGTGGACTTGAACAATAGGATCGTTCCATGTTTCCACTCTGTATAAACTTTACACTTCACGGTTTAAAGGTTATGTTTATGTTAACACTGCTTACTGCTTAGTGCTTACATGCTTACACTTTACAGTGCGTTATACATTTTATAATTATTTATTATTATTAGAACTCACTTCAAGTTACAAATCAAAGGTAACTAATTTAAAACTTAAAATACCTATATGAATATAATTTAAAACAATACGTTACATAGAGCTAGCTAATGGAAAAGTTTGAATCATTTTTACATTTATTTGTATTAAGGTCTAGAATAAATTATGTAGAAGACTATTTCAATCAACAGTTTTTATTTAGATAGGCCGTATGTATTGTAGCTACAATAATAAAGTAAATTCTTTGTTAGTAGTACGGCAGCTTGAAATAATTTATTGTGAATAAAAAATGTAGGCCTATTATGGAAACTAATCACTAACCTAATCACCGGTTTTACTTTCTTAATACATTATTATTCTAGTACATTTTTATCAGTAATAATTGCATTGCTTATCTTGTTATAAACTTTACAAAATTTCAATTAGATGTACCTTGTGTAATTTTCGAAATACGATAATGCACTTCAAAACGCTGATTTTACCTTATTTTTGGCGTAATTTTAATAGGCTATGTCACCGGTATTTGGAAACATTGCATTATTTAAAAAAAAAATGGAAAAATAGGTAGGCTAAAGAATGAAATCGGGTGATAGCAATTCTATTTTTACTAAAATAATTATTACAGACTGATGATTTTTTCTAAATCAATGTTATTTTTCTCATATTCGATTGATATATTTTATATTAATAATAACTTCTAATTAATGTCAGTTGCACAGAAGCCGGCTAAATTTTAACTGTGATTAATTTCACAAGAACCAATCAGAGAAGGCATTTTTTATAATACGGTTTGTCTGATTGGCTCTCCTGGAATTAATCACAATTAAAATTTAACCGGCTCTTGGCACTTAGTCATGATTTAACAATGAAACAGACAATCCTTTTTCATACATTGTTGTGATTGAATGGAATTCAGTTTATTCAGTGGAAAAGTTATTATTTGAAGGTATTTTATATTGTATTCACTAACCTATTGTATTCACTAACCCACATATTCTATATATGGAATTCAGTTTACTCAGTGGAAAAGTTATTATTTAAAGGTATTTTATATTGTATTGACTCAAAATTATTACAAAATTGTGTTTGTAAAAGCTCTTGATTTAATAAAAGCATTATTATTGTTATTAAATGGCTATTTTTCATCACTGCTAAGTATTCGCTAAAATCTGGTTGAATTGATTATAAATGTGTAGGTATTACCTATAGGCTACCAGACTTGAGATAATCTATAGGTACCTTTTCAAACTTGATTCAAGAAAGTATCAATTGTAGCCTAATAATTGAGAATAGACATTCGTATTTTAGAAGTTATCACAACATGTAATATTAAGAATAGTGAATTGTATTTGAGAAAGTATGAATTCAATTTGAGATACGGTAATGAGATATGTTAGTCAGAAATTTCTGTTGAAAATCCAGTTGATCTTATTAAAATTAAATCTGAATTAAAATTCATGCAAAGAATGCAAGTATGGAATGTGACGTTGGACAAGTGGAATATTTTCTAATCTTCAATTAACAACTTCCCATGTAACTTACATCTTACTATTTCTCAATTACAATTCACAATTCTTAATTACAATTGAAAGCTTCCCAAATAAAATTCAAAATTTGTAGAAATATTCATTTTCAAAAGGGTAAAAATATTATATTCAAAGTTAAATATACAGTATTTCTACCAATAAGAGTCAATCATACGTATTGGAAACTATGAGCCGAATCTGCAATAACTGGTTCTGAATAAACTGCTCGACTTGCCAGATTAGACATCCTATGTTTAATGAAAGTATCAGATAATTCCATAATTCATATCATAAATATTGTTAGTAATATTTAAGGCAGCTTTGCTACTATTTGGTGGTATTCGTTGGAAGGCTTTTCAGTGCCTAGCTAAAGATGCGTCTACACCAAAGTTATTAACAAAATTTTTATTTTTCCTTCCTTATAGATTCTATTAGATTGAACATACTGTAACTTATCATACAAATGATGTGCTTATGTGTTTGTCAAGATCCGTTTAATGTAATAGAATCTATAAGGACGGAAAAATAAACCTTTTGTTAATAACTTTGGTATAAACGCAACTTTAGAAGAACCGACCGAGGTGATTATTGATAAACGAGTCATACGATGATCAAACTAGAAAGATTTCTAGGCCTTTGAAGCACTTGATGAGCCAATCCTGTTAATTTATTTATTATTTTACAAAGGCGACTTTCTAGAAGTATTTTAAGCCTAGGTGATGGGATGAATGATAATACAATGAAGGTAGAGTTATGAATGAATAAGAATGATAGGTTATGCTATCTTCTTGAATTTATTTGAGTCCTTTTTTCAATCCAGAAATAAAACTAAAAATTTTGAATTTGATTTGATTAAAAACCGAATATAATAGAATGATGACATTCAATAAACTCTCAGAACTTGAAAATATTGAGTTATTAAGAAAAATTTTGAACCAAAAATAAAACGCAAACTAATTACGACATTTTTTCAAATCAGGCAACTTAAAAAACTTTTGTATTTCAAAAGAATAAGAGTTATTTTAAATAAATATCCTTATTTACAATATTGACTATTCAATGGGTAAAATTCAAAGTTCCTACTTTAGGGAGTATCTCTCATCTTCGAGTGCCTATTCCTACCAGACAAACAGAAACAAAAGTAGGACATTGTGATGTTCATGAACATGGGACGTTGTCACAGCATTGCGTTTACATTGCAGGCTGATAAACAGGCAGTCTAGTCATAAATAAACATGACCTAATAAATTCTATTTTATTTGGTTCAAAGGTAAGAGAAAATATGTGGGAGGCTATGTTTTGGCTTTTAAATGGCAATATGTTACTACTGGTAAGCAGCTGGAGGAAATCATTGAAAATGCACGTCCACGATATAAAATCGATGTGTCTAAAAGCTACTTCAAGTTTTGGTTGTACAATAAAAATTCTAACTAATTTTTATCGAACGTCCAAAGTCTAACTACACACACATCAATTTTTGAATGAACAATTTTTTGCCGTCCTTATAAACTCTACCAGGAGCTTGACAAACTCATGATCACATCATAATATATGTTTGTCAAATTTTGTTCAATTTAATCAAATTTATTAGGATTGCATAAAATCGTAAGTTCAAAAATTGATGTGTGTGTTACTAGACTTGAGACTTATTCACACAACATATTCCCAAACTTTCATAATAATTATTTGTCTAGTAGTTTCTCAATCACATATAAACACTTATTTCTCTTTTTCTTTAGGGCTTTTTGTAATATAAAAAGAAATACAAATCTCAGTACCCTTTTAAATTATTTTATCACTACATGATTTGGACATTAAATGCCATTTTCAAGTCTGAAGCATTCCGATTCATTTTCAAACTTGAAAATGGCATTAATGTCCGAATTAAGTTGTGATAAAATAATTTAAAAGGGTTCTGAGATTTGTATTTCTATCTATATTTAAACATTCATTTATATTTTTTATTCCTATATTTTATCCAAGTTGTATTATATTGTGTTGTAATTAAAAAATAAAGTGATAGATTTTATCAATTTAATAGTAAGCACTATTATTCACATTAGTCCAATTATATTTTCTTATGACTCTCAATATTATATTTCTTGAATATTCCAATGCTGTCTGCTGTACATTATAATTTTTATAATTTTAGTCGAGTCAGATCTGTAATGCAGCATCTGGACAATGCTTCAACAATGATCAAGTCTGAACTTTCCTTGTTGGACTAGACCCAACAACAGTGATTTTTCATGTGAGGAAAAAACACTACATCGAAAATTTGAAACAAATTAGTCACACAAGGTGTTTTTTTTAATGATAGAAATAAAAAGTCTTGATATTCTACATAATTTTCAAGTTGCAATTTATTTATTTATATATTAATACATTATAATATTTACAGATCTATCCTAATAATATTTCCTATCCACCTAATATTTACAACCTCTTCTGGAGATACGGACAACCTGAAAAGATGAAAATTAATTTTTTTTAAATCAGTTATTTGAATGAAAACAGTAATATTACCTAGTTTATGAGTCAGGAGTTCCTAACATCTTATCATCACATGTTTAAACTGATTGAACCACATCTGTAGATTATCAATAAATATTTAGGACATTTATATAATCATAGTAACATCAAACTAAAATGCATATAGAAAATGCATTCAAACATGGCTTACTTTAGATAATCTATAGTAGGCTGTGATACAAATCAATAAAAATGCATTTAGAAAATGCATATAGAATCCATAAAAAATATTTAATCGAGCATTAGCGAGTTTTTACTTTCAACTCAAGGCCAAAGTCGTTGTCCGTCGTGTGTATGTTCAACAATAACTTTTGAAAGATTTGATCAATCAACTTCAAATTTCGAACACATATTCTTCGACTCTTTTTACAGCTCAAGCTCGTTGGCCAACAAAATTTACCGACTCCTTCGTCCTTTTTCAGGATATAACAAATAACATTGAAATTGCTCAAGAAAAACATTTGTTGTGATTTATCATTAAGCCAGTTGAAGAATTCATTGCATGCAATTACTACAGTTTTTCCATTCATTCATTCATAACATCAGCTGAGGCTATTTGGGAGCTGTCACACAGACAGTCCTTCATGGGCTGACACATGATTTCAGCTGGCTAATTTGCAACTTTTACATCAACAAACTGATACGGGTTGAGATATCAATGTGCGATTTTCTCTTGGAACTCTGTATTGAAATCATGTATCACATGACCATCTTCTCATAAAAAAAACATGAATTTCGATTCATATGAGGGACAAAGATGTTAAAGCGAAAGAGTAATTTTTCATTTCAAACAGGATCCCCAATGAAACCTCCTTTCAAATAATTCTTGTAAAAGAAATATTTAGCTGTTTTCATAATTTTAATCAACTCTGTATAATAAAAATTTGCGGGTTTCAAAAATTACAATACAACAGTTCATGAGTGAGTTCTCCAACCCAGGGTGTCACTAGTGCAGAGTTGGTAAAAATTATGGATACAGCTAAATATTTATTTCACAAGAATAATATTACATTAGGATTCATTGGTTATCCCATTTGAAATGAAAAATTACTCTGTCGCTTTAATATAAATGATAATTTCCACATACTAAAATCAAGGTACAAGTAATATGTAACTTTTTGGCTGTCGACCATTGATTGTAATGGTTATCTCGCCAATCTGACACTTACCTTCTCACATCACTTCATCCTCTCCAGCAATATCAAGAAGGAACCACTCATTCTGAGGCAGTGGCCTATTGACAATGTTTTCGACACCATGAGCCACTGCGCTCAGAAAGTGTGTAATTCTTATTTCTCCGTTGATTAAACGACGAATCGCCTTTTTGATATCGCGAGTAATCTTGTTTTCCCTTGGTTGGTTGACTGCAATGTCTCTATGAACTCGAATGATACTATCATAAGAGGTTGTTTGGAGACTTCCTAAAAAGCAATTAATTCAAAGCATATTACAAGAAAATTTTTAACAATTGCAAATGTCAAAGGACTTGAAATAACTGCTGTGCTCTCATCAGTTGAACCACTTTTTATTGATCTTGCAGCTGTGTATTTGATCAAGCATAAAAAATACAATTGATAATATTTTGTATGCAGGAATTTTAGTAATTTTAAGCCTATGAGTTTAAAGGTAAATCTTTGACAAAAATAAATTATTACTTCATCATCCACTATTATTCTGATCTCCTTTGCTTAATTTTAATTTTGAATGGTTCTGTGTTTGAGTTTCCTCGCTGTTGCAACCTAATTTTCTTAAAAGCCAATGATAAGTTAAATTGTAATGCACATTTTAATCTAATGTAATTATTCCAATTTCGAGGGCGTTTCATGATGTTATTTCAGTATTTCATGATCATGATTTCAGTATTTCCTAGTGGGGGGCATGCATAAGGTTACGTCGAGGATCAAAACTTCAAATGACTGAATAATCACATCTCCTCATACAGCTTGTTCATATCAGCTCGTCAAGGCGGTTAAAAATCATTTATCATGTCACTAAAATTTGTTGAAAAAATAGAAAATTTCTCCTTTAGTGTATTTTAGTCCATATTTTTCAATGCATAGAAAAATGACTAATTTCTATATTCAAAACTGTGTGTCTCGGTAACTCAAAATGATACTTGGTCTTGATTTGAAGAAAAGAATCTACTCTTTTATGTAGGGGAATGATTTTTGTAAAAATATAATCGTGAAGTAAGATACGTTTGTTTCAAAAAATCAAGAAATTTGCAATATTTTTCTCATTTTCACAGTTTCGAGTTTTTCGATAATAAACAGTAATGCAAGATCAATTTAAGGCAACTATGCTTATAGAGCATGAATTTTTTCTCATTTGAGACCAATCGCAAGTTTCTATCATGTATTTTACTCGTTTTAGAGACTCTTTAAACAGTAAAATCGCAAGAAAAATTAGAAAATAAAAATCATCATTCAATTGGCTGTAACTTTTGAACGGAGTAACGGCTGTAACAGAAGTATAATTCAAGGGAGTGAAAAGAGGAGAAAATTCATTACAACCTCGACTACTTTTTACTTTCCTTGTTACTTTCCTTGCCCTATTACCATAGGTAAGGAAAGTATTGTTTTCCGAAAAAAATTAAGGTACCCCAATTTCTATACGTTTTAAGGTCCCCTGAGTCCGAAAAAGTAGTTTTTTGGTATTGGTCTGTTTATGTGTGTGTGTGTGTGTGTGTATGTATGAGTGTATGTGCGTCTGTGTACACGATATCTCATCTCCCAATCAACGGAATGACTTGAAATTTGGAACTTAAGGTCCTTACACTATAAGGATCCGACACGAACAATTTCGATCAAATGCGATTCAAGATGGCGGCTAAAATGGCGAAAATGTTGTCAAAAACAGGGTTTTTTGCGATTTTCTTTAAAATGGCTCCAACTATTTTGATCAAATTCATACCTAAAATAGTCATTGATAAGCTATATCGTCAACTGCCACAAGTCCCATATCTGTAAAAATTTCAGGAGCTCCGCCCCATCTATGCAAAGTTCGATTTTAGATTTTCAATTATCAGGTCTCAGATATAATTTAAACGAAAAATTTCGAGTGGAAATAATTGAGCATGGAAATCTCTTCAATTAATGTCCAGTAACATTTTCACCTTAAATTGAAAATAAGCTTGAAATTTGAGAAAATGTAATTATTCAATTGCAAACTTTTGGCAACTGTTGATTCTATTAAATATGATGAGATAGCAGATCTCGTGTGTATCCAGCGTTATTGAACTGTCACCAGCTGGCTCAGATCTTTGACTTGAGATGCGCATTTGCACTAGCGTCAGGTGATCAATTTTCATAACGGCAAGGAAAGTTGTGTGAGTGCGCCACACCAGATTTTTTTATTTTTTATCTGAAGTTTTCCACAAGATACGCAACGTTGCTTATGCGAGACTGTGAAAATGGAGGAAATATCACAAATTTCTCGCACATTCAAAGATGCGTATCTTGTGGAACACTTTAGATAAAAAATTAGTCCTGTGCGATCACTCAATTCATTGGAAATTTTATCATCTTTAATATCGTATAGAAAATGCTTTTTATCGTAAAATTCAAGGTTCTCGAGATTAAATGGAGAACTTGAAAAAAGTCCAAAATTTTGTTGGTTAAGTCGCCCTCTGGTGTGTTAGCAAATCTCAGATTAGAATTCAATGCCCCAAAATACATTTATAGAACCGTCGAAAAAACTTATTTCGGGGCTGTTTCCTGAAAAACGACCATTTGACTGGACTATGAGTTGTTATTGGTATTAATAGATAGAATTTACAAAATGTACTTGTTCAGATAATATCTTTATTCCAAAAACCAATCCATTTTGTTCAACTTGTTTACTCGTTAACCAACTTGTGTTATTTATTACTCCTGTAATGTTAAAGTAAATACAACCTACACAACATCAGTGATAACCTGGTACAATAATTTATGATAATTTAGAATACCTAGACTTGCCGACATTATATTGTATGAATAGAATATTATTCCAAATTTGTATGAATGTTTCCCAACTTTTATACAACTTTGTTTACAACTTTTTATACAACTTTTATACAAAGTTGTTTCCCAACTTTGAATGTTATCCAACTTTTTATAAGTAACCTTAACATTTAAAAGGAAAGCCTCCCTTACTTATCTTTTAATATCCTATTAAAATATTTGTCATGTAGTTTTTCCTGATATAATGTAGTACTTTGATAAACATTTGTACTGGTATATAATAATATTAAAAACTTTGATAATTGTTCCCTACTTTTCAGTCCTCCCTAACAAGAACGGGTGCACTGCTATCTCATCAAAATAATATCAAATATCAAAAAGATACTTCATTTCTATTTTAAAAGAGATAAGAAACGATGGTATATATTTTTTACAATATTATTATGAAAACTGCATTAAAAAATGCAGAAAAATGCATTACAAAATTGGTTTCACTAAACCTAAAAGATTTTACAGCAGGTGCCTACAAATTTAATAATAAAATACATAAATAGAATGATATGCTAACTTTAACAATAAACTAAGGAAAAAAATCATGAAAAATAGGCTCTGTCAGTAAAAGGTCTCTATTCAAACAGTCGAAAATGTCTGGTAGTCTACACTATTTTTAGTTGTAATCCTCGCCTGATAATTTTGAAAACTTATAGAACTCATCATCATCATCAGCTCTAAGAATTGAAATGTGTGACAAAAGCAGAAGGATGGGAAAGTCCTGTCTACCTGCCGTTCTACGAATGACAGGTTTTTGAAATTCTATTTCCAGTAACTTGCATTCAATTTCCGACATGTGTTTCAAACTCTATTCACTGTTTACCATCCTATCTCCTCCCTACCTGAACTTGTCATTATTTTTAGTTTATTGACCTTTCTGCTGAAACTAAACAATTCTGACTGTTGGCTTCTTATACACACTACATCTTGTATGTTGAAGTGAAGAGAGATAACTTTGTAGTTGAGAGGTCCAAAATTCGTTATAGAAAAAAATAAGCAGCCAAAATTCTGAAATGTCATGGGACAAGGTAAAAATATTTGTTGCTTAGAAGAATTTATTGAGTGGTGGCTTGTTATAGAGAGGCTCGACTGTATAGCAATTTGAATATAGTGTGCTTGTATATTCTGTGCAATAGGCCTATATAGATGTAGTAAATAATATATAATAAAAATATATAGGAACATAATTGACCGAGCAAAGTGAGGTCTAAGATTTAAGTCGACGGTTTTGCATTTCTCTTTATGTTTATAATTATGTTCCTTCGCATTTACGGCGAAACGCGGTAATAGATTTTCATGAAATTTGACAGGTATGTTCCTTTTTAAATTGCGGGTCGACGTATATACAAGGCTTTTGGAAATTTTGCATTTCAAGGATAATATAAAAGGAAAAAGGCGCCTCCCTCGTACGCCAATATATTAGAGTAAAAATCAGACTAGAATATTATTCATCATAGATCAGCTGTCGAGAGGATTATAAATTGCATGCAATGACGCAATCAATTTAATATATCAATGTAACTTGAAGAGAAACAGCTGTTGTTCGATTAATATCATCGATTAAATCATCGTTGAATAAATGAATAAACGCACGATCTCATAGGCCAGCTCAGCTAACAGAAAATTATGAGCTGCATAATCACGTCTCCGTGGTTGGGAACCCACCTGAAATTTCGATCCTAGCATAAGTAAAACTGCAGGTCTATTAATTGACCGAGCGAAGTGAGGTCTAAGATTCAAGTCGGCGGTTTGGCATTTCTCTTTATGTTTAAATGTTTATATGTTGCGCATCTACGGCGAAACGCGGTAATAGATTTTCATGCAATTTGACAGATGTTCCTTTTCAAATTGCGCGTCGACGTAGTCTATATACAAGGTTTTTGGAAATTTCAAGGATAATATAAAAGGAAAAAGGCGCCTCCCTCGTACGCCAATATATTAGAGTAAAAATCAGACTATAGAATTATTTCACACCGATATCTTGCCGACACGACACGACAGGATAGAATTTACTCTGATGGACAGTATATGAGGAGGCTGCGGTTTATAAAACTGCGCGAGGTTACTGTTCACAGAACTACTAGTATTATACTTCGGTCTAACCAAGTCTACACATATAATAACATAACATAATAAGTTCTTGTTGATCGTTGCTCATGCTTGAGAATAATAGCCAATTTTTGTAAATTCGATTGATCGATCCAGCGCATGTGCATTACTTCAAAGTATTAGCAATTTTAAGCTTAGGTTTCTCTGAACCACGCAGCGTTATGCGGGTTCCGTCAACCGTGATACGCGAAAATCACGCGTGCGTGATAAAAATAGCGGGTGTTTTCTCTGACAGCAACCTCGCAGCGCGCGATTATATTTTCAGTCATAGGCAACATAGATGTCCAACACATCCCTGTAGCTAATGATCTATTAATGAATTTTGTAAATGAAAACCCATTGAACTTTTTATTGACTGGGGATAAGAAGGGTTTTCTAGAATTGTGATTACCAGGCATCTGTTGGATAAAGATACCAAGTTTAGGGAATATTTTAGGCTTTCAATATATTTTTTTATGAGGTACTGTTCTGTGAATAGTAGACCTCGCGCAGTTATAAACCACAGCCTCCTCTAATACTGTCCATCAGAGTAAATTCTGTCCTGTGCTGTTGTATCAGTGGCGTATCCAGGGGGAATATGAGGATGTATCCCCCCCCCCCCAGCGAAATGAGACCTACATTTATTTCGTGGCCAATTCAGCAACTACTTAGTTAGCTTTCTTTATATTGTATGAGTCGAACAAATATCTAGGAGATGAGAGAATAGCACAATGATAATTATGAAACTATAAGCTAGACAGTGAATGGTCTAGTGTATATGGACTGAGATAGCATGAAAATAAAAAGATAGCACTTTAAGGTGAGTCAATTTTGTTATTTTTCACCATCTATTATTTTGAAGAAATTCAATGTAGCTTATATTTTTTCAGAGTTGATCATAGTTTATTGAGTTTCAAGCATGTGGTTGAGAAGACAAGTATGGCCACCCATAGTAGTTCATATCCTTAAACAATGCACCAGCAGCTTCTTCTACCCTTAAAATTTCCCGGTTATGATAAACGGGGGTAGCCTAATTTCCACCGTTAACAGGGGAGATACATCCCTGAATATTTGGAAAAATGGTTTTATTCCTCTCCCCTAGAAAAAATTCAAGTTCAAGAACTGAAGTAAAAATTATGAAAAATTGAACAAAACAGTTAATGAAAAGTATCTAATTATGATTTTGGTATTATTTATGCTTACTTTTTATTTTATTATTTTATACTTTTGTTTATAAAATTATGTATTTTCTTTTATTCGTTTTGAATATGTATTTGTTGTATGGCAGATAAATGATTTGATTTGAATCAAGTTGAAACCTTTACTATGGTGTTGAAGTTTTGTATGAAAATTAGAGTCGAAATTATTGTTTGCTATCTAATAATTAGTAGGCATATTCAGGTAACTAAAGCATTATTATTTTTTGGAACAATTGAATTAGGTACTAGTAAAATTCTTGAGTGCGCGACGCAGAGGGAATTACAGAGAATTGCGCGCGTGAAGTCAGAGAAAACACTTCCCTAGCAATAGCTGCAGCAAACTTTTGCATGATTACGTCATCGCGCATCCCGCAGTAACGCTGCGTGGTTCAGAGAAACCTAGGCTTTAAAATGTAGTGGCTAGACGCGCGTGTAAATTCTATTGGTCGATCCAGCGCACGCACATTACTTCAAAGTATTAGCAATTTTGAAATGTAATGGCTAGTCGCGCGTGTAAATTCTATTGGTCGATCCAGAGCATGTGCATTACTTCAAAGGGGTGTATACCATCTGACCGACCTAAAAACTGACCGACCTGCAAATTGACCGTCCTACAAACTGACCGTCTTGCAAACTGACCGTCCTGCAAAGTGACAGTTCTGTAAACTGACCGTCCTTATGACGTCATAAGAGCAGTCGGACATCAGTGGGTGGGTATAAGTTGTTCAACTGGACAGCTGGTCGACAGTCAAAAATGTAGACAAAAATAAACTTGAGTGGACTTGAACGATGGGATCGTTCCAAGTTTCCACTCTGTATAAACTTTACACTTCACGGTTTAAAGGTTATGTTTATGTTAACACTGCTTAGTGCTTACATGCTTACAGTGCGTTTTTTATAATTATTTATTATTATTAGAACTCACTTCAAGTTACAAATCAAAGGTAACTGATTTAAAACTTAAAATACCTATATGAATATAATTTAAAACAATACTTTACGTAGAGCTAGCTAATAGAAAAGTTTGAATCATTTTTACATTTATTTGTATTAAGGTCTAAAATAAATTATGTAGAAGACTATTTCAATCAACAGTTTTTATTTAGATAGGCCGTATGTATTGTAGCTACAATAATAAAGTAAATTCTCTGTTAGTAGTACGGCAGCTTAAAATAATTTATTGTGAATAAAAAATGTAGGCCCATTATGGAAATTAATCACTAACCTAATCACCGGTTTTACTTTCTTAATACATTATTATTCTAGTACATTTTTATCAGTAATAATTGCATTGCTTATCTTGTTATAAACTTTACAAAATTTCAATTAGATGTACCTTGTGTAATTTTCGAAATACGATAATGCACTTCAAAATGCTGATTTTAGCCTTATCTTTGGCGTAATTTTAATAGGCTATGTCACCGGTATTTGGAAACATTGCATTATTTAAAAAAATGGAAAAATAGGTAAAGAATGAAATCGGGTGATAGCAATTCTATTTTTACTAAAATAATTATTACAGACTGATGATTTTTTCTAAATCAATGTTATTTTTCTCATATTCGATAGATATATTTTATATTAATAATAACTTCTAATTAATGTCAGTTGCACAGAAGCCGGCTAAATTTTAACCATGATTAATTTCACAAGAACCAATCAGAGAAGGCATTTTTTATAATACGGTTTGTCTGATTGGCTCTCCTGGAATTAATCACAATTAAAATTTAACCGGCTCTTGGCACTTAGTCATGATTTAACAATGAAACAGACAATCCTTTTTCATACATTGTTGTGATTGAATGGAATTCAGTTTACTCAGTGGAAAAGTTATTATTTAAAGGTATTTTATATTGTATTGACTCAAAATTATTACAAAATTGTGTTTGTAAAAGCTCTTGATTTAATAAAAGCATTATTATTGTTATTAAATGGCTATTTTTCATCACTGCTAAGTATTCGCTAAAATCTGGTTGAATTGATTATAAATGTGTAGGTATTACCTATAGGCTACCAGACTTGATAATCTATAGGTACCTTTTCAAATTTGATTCAAGAAAGTATCAATTGTAGCCTAATAATTGAGAATAGACATTCGTATTTTAGAAGTTATCACATCATGTAATATTAAGAATAGTGAATTGTATTTGAGAAAGTATGAATTCAATTTGAGATACGGTAATGAGATATGTTAGTCAGAAATTTCTGCTGAAAATCCAGTTGATCTTATTAAAATTAAATCTGAATTAAAATTCATGCAAAGAATGCATGTATGGAATGTGACGTTGGACAAGTGGAATATTTTCTAATCTTCAATTAACAACTTCCCATGTAACTTACATCTTACTATTTCTCAATTACAATTCACAATTCTTAATTACAATTGAAAGCTTCCCAAATAAAATTCAAAATTTGTAGAAATATTCATTTTCAAAAGGGTAAAAATATTATATTCAAAGTTAAATATACAGTATTTCTACCAATAAGAGTCAATCATACGTATTGGAAACTATGAGCCGAATCTGCAATAACTGGTTCTGAATAAACTGCTCGACTTGCCAGATTAGACATCCTATGTTTAATGAAAGTATCAGATAATTCCATAATTCATATCATAAATATTGTTAGTAATATTTAAGGCAGCTTTGCTACTATTTGGTGGTATTCGTTGGAAGGCTTTTCAGTGCCTAGCTAAAGATGCGTCTACACCAAAGTTATTAACAAAATTTTTATTTTTCCTTCCTTATAGATTCTATTAGATTGAACATACTGTAACTTATCATACAAATGATGTGCTTATGTGTTTGTCAAGATCCGTTTAATGTAATAGAATCTATAAGGACGGAAAAATAAACATTTTGTTGATAACTTTGGTATAAACGCAACTTTAGAAGAACCGACCGAGGTGATTATTGATAAACAAGTCATACGATGATCAAACTAGAAAGATTTCTAGGCCTTTGAAGCACTTGACGAGCCAATCCTGTTAATTTATTACTTATTTTACAAAGGCGACTTTGTAGAAGTATTTTAAGCCTAGGTGATGATGATGGGATGAATGATAATACAATGAAGGTAGAGTTATGAATGAATAAAAATTATAGGTTATGCTATCCTCTTGAATTGATTTGAGTCCTTTTTTCAATCCAGAAATAAAACTAAAAATTTTGAATTTGATTTGATTAAAAACCGAATATAATAGAATGATGACATTCAATAAACTCTCAGAACTTGAAAATATTGAGTTATTAAGAAAAATTTTGAACCAGAAATAAAACACAAACTAATTACGACATTTTTTTCAAATCAGGCAACTTAAAAAACTTTTGTATTTCAAAATAATAAGAGTTATTTTAAATAAATATCCTTATTTACAATATTGACTATTCAATGGGTAAAATTCAAAGTTCCTACTTTAGGGAGTATCTCTCATCTTCGAGTGCCTATTCCTACCAGACAAACTGAAACAAAAGTAAGACATTGTGATGTTCATGAACATGGGACGTTGTCACAGCATTGCGTTTACATTGCAGGCTGATAAACAGGCAGTCTAGTCATAAATAAACATGACCTAATAAATTCTATTTTATTTGGTTCAAAGGTAAGAGAAAATGTGTGGGAGGCTATGTTTTGGCTTTTAAATGGCAATATGTTACTACTGGCAAGCAGCTGGAGGAAATCATTGAAAATGGACGTCCACGATATAAAATCGATGTGTCTTAAAGCTACTTCAAGTTTTGGTTGTACAATAAAAATTCTAACTAATTTTTATCGAACGTCCAAAGTCTAACTACACACACATCAATTTTTGAATGAACAATTTTTTGCCGTCCTTATAAACTCTACCAGGAGCTTGACAAACTCATGATCACATCATAATATATGTTTGTCAAATTTTGTTCAATTTAATCAAATTTATTAGGATTGCATAAAATCGTAAGTTCAAAAATTGATGTGTGTGTTACTAGACTTGAGACTTATTCACACAACATATTCCCAAACTTTCATAATAATTATTTGTCTAGTGGTTTCTCAATCACATATAAACACTTATTTCTCTTTTTCTTTAGGGCTTTTTTGTAATATGAATAGAAATACAAATCTCAGTACCCTTTTAAATTATTTTATCACTACATGATTTGGACATTAAATGCCATTTTCAAGTCTGAAGCATTCCGATTCATTTTCAAACTTGAAAATGGCATTAATGTCCAAATTAAGTTGTGATAAAATAATTCAAAAGGGTTCTGAGATTTGTATTTCTATCTATATTTAAACATTCATTTATATTTTCTATTTTTATATTTCATCCAAGTTGTATTATATTGTGTTGTAATTAAAAAATAAAGTGATAGATTTTATCAATTTAATAGTAAGCACTATTATTCACATTAGTCCAATTATATTTTCTTATGACTCTCAATATATTTCTTGAATATTCCAATGCTGTCTGCTGTACATTATAAATTTAGTCGAGTCAGATCTGTAATGCAGCATCAATCTGGACAATGCTTCAACAATGATCAAGTCTGAACTTTCCTTGTTGGACTAGACCCAACAACAGTGATTTTTCATGTGAGGAAAAAACACTACATCGAAAATTTGAAACAAATTAGTCACACAAGGTGTTTTTTTTAATGATAGAAATAAAAAGTCTTGATATTCTACATAATTTTCAAGTTGCAATTTATTTATTTATTTATATATTAATACATTATAATATTTACAGATCTATCTTAATAATATTTCCTATCCACCTAATATTTACAACCTCTTCTGGAGATACGGACAACCTGAAAAGATGAAAATTAATTTTTTTTAAATCAGTTATTTGAATGAAAACAGTAATATTACCTAGTTTATGAGTCAGGAGTTCCTAACATCTTATCATCACATGTTTAAACTGATTGAACCACATCTGTAGATTATCAATAAATATTTAGGACATTTATATAATCATAGTAACATCAAACTAAAATGCATATAGAAAATGCATTCAAACATGGCTTACTTTAGATAATCTATAGTAGGCTGTGATACAAATCAATAAAAATGCATTTAGAAAATGCATATAGAATCCATAAAAAATATTTAATCGAGCATTAGCTAGTTTTTACTTTCAACTCAAGGCCAAAGTCGTTGTCCGTCGTGTGTATGTTCAACAATAACTTTTGAAAGATTTGATCAATCAACTTCAAATTTTGAACACATATTCTTTGACTCTTTTTACAGCTCAAGCTCGTTGGCCAACAAAATTTACCGACTCCTTCGTCCTTTTTCAGGATATAACAAATAACATTGAAATTGCTCAAGTAAAACATTTGTTGTGATTTATCATTAAGCCAGTTGAAGAATTCATTGCATGCAATTACTACAGTTTTTCCATTCATTCATTCATAACATCAGCTGAGGCTATTTGGGAGCTGTCACACAGACAGTCCTTCATGGGCTGACACATGATTTCAGCTGGCTAATTTGCAACTTTTACATCAACAAACTGATACGGGTTGAGATATCAATGTGCGATTTTCTCTTGGAACTCTGTATTGAAATCATGTATCACATGACCATCTTCTCATTAAAAAAAATGAATTTCGATTCATATGAGGGAAAAAGATGTTAAAGCGAAAGAGTAATTTTTCATTTCAAATAGGATCCCCAATGAAACCTCCTTTCAAATAATTCTTGTAAAAGAAATATTTAGCTGTTTTCATAATTTTAATCAACTCTGTATAATAAAAATTTGCGGGTTTCAAAAATTACAATACAACAGTTCATGAGTGAGTTCTCCAACCCAGGGTGTCACTAGTGCAGAGTTGGTAAAAATTATGGATACAGCTAAATATTTATTTCACAAGAATAATATTACATTAGGATTCATTGGTTATCCCATTTGAAATGAAAAATTACTCTGTCGCTTTAATATAAATGATTATTTCTACATACTAAAATCAAGGTACAAGTAATATGTAACTTTTTGGCTGTCGACCATTGATTGTAATGGTTATCTCGCCAATCTGACACTTACCTTCTCACATCACTTCATCCTCTCCAGCAATATCAAGAAGGAACCACTCATTCTGAGGCAGTGGCCTATTGACAATGTTTTCGACACCATGAGCCACTGCGCTCAGAAAGTGTGTAATTCTTATTTCTCCGTTGATTAAACGACGAATCGCCTTTTTGATATCGCGAGTAATCTTGTTTTCCCTTGGTTGGTTGACTGCAATGTCTCTATGAACTCGAATGATATTATCATAAGAGGTTTTCTCTATTGTTTGGAGACTTCCTAAAAAGCAATTAATTCAAAGCATATTACAAGAAAATTTTTAACAATTGCAAATGTCAAAGGACTTGAAATAACTGCTGTGCTCTCATCAGTTGAACCACTTTTTATTGATCTTGCAGCTGTGTATTTGATCAAGCATAAAAAATACAATTGATAATATTCTGTATGCAGGAATTTTAGTAATTTTAAGCCTATGAGTTTAAAGGTAAATCTTTGACAAAAATAAATTATTACTTCATCATCCACTATTATTCTGATCTCCTTTGCTTAATTTTAATTTTTAATGGTTCTGTGTTTGAGTTTCCTCGCTGTTGTAACCTAATTTTCTTAAAAGCCAATGATAAGTTAAATTGTAATGCACATTTTAATCTAATGTAATTATTCCAATTTCGAGGGCGTTTCATGATGTTATTTCAGTATTTCATAATCATGATTTCAGTATTTCCTAGTGGGGGGCATGCATAAGGTTACGTCGAGGATCAAAACTTCAAATGACTGAATAATCACATCTCCTCATACAGCTTGTTCATATCAGCTCGTCAAGGCGGTTAAAAATCATTTATCATATCACTAAAATTTGTTGAAAAAATAGAAAATTTCTCCTTTAGGTAGTGTATTTTAGCCCATATTTTTCAATGCATAGAAAAATGACCAATTTCTATATTCAAAACTGTGTGTCTCGGTAACTCAAAATGATACTTGGTCTTGATTTGAAGAAAAGAATCTACTCTTTTATGTAGGGAAATGATTTTTGTAAAAATATAATCGTGAAGTAAGATACGTTTGTTTCAAAAAATCAAGAAATTTGCGATATTTTTCTCATTTTCACAGTTTCGACAGTTTTTCGATAATAAACAGTAATGCAAGATCAATTTAAGGCAACTATGCTTATAGAGCATGAAATTTTCTCTCATTTGAGACCAATCGCAAGTTTCTATCATGTATTTTACTCGTTTTAGAGACTCTTTAAACAGTAAAATCGCAAGAAAAATAGAAAATAAAAATCATCATTCAATTGGCTGTAACTTTTGAACGGTAACAGAAGTATAATTCATGGGAGTGAAAAGAGGAGAAAATTCATTACAACCTCGACTACTTTTTACTTTCCTTGCCCTATTACCATAGGTAAGGAAAGTATTGTTTTCCGAAAAAAATTAAGGTACCCCAATTTCTAAATGTCTATACGTTTTAAGGTCCCCTGAGTCTGAAAAAGTGTTTTTTTGGTATTGGTCTGTGTGTGTGTGTGTGTGTGTGTGTGTGTGTGTGTGTGTGTATGTATGAGTGTATGTGCGTCTGTGTACACGATATCTCATCTCCCAATCAACGGAATGACTTGAAATTTGGAACTTAAGGTCCTTACACTATAAGGATCCGACACGAACAATTTCGATCGAATTCGATTCAAGATGGCGGCTAAAATGGCGAAAATGTTGTCAAAAACAGGGTTTTTCGCAATTTTCTTTAAAATGGCTCCAACGATTTTGATCAAATTCATACCTAAAATAGTCATTGATAAGCTATATCGTCAACTGCCACAAGTCCCATATCTGTAATAATTTCAGGAGCTCCGCCCCATCTATGCAAAGTTCGATTTTAGATTTCCAATTATCAGGTCTCAGATATAATTTAAACGAAAAATTTCGAGTGGAAAAAATTGAGCATGGAAATCTCTTCAATTAATGTCCAGTAACATTTTCACCTTAAATTGAAAATAAGCTTGAAATTTGAGAAAATGTAATTATTCAATTGCAAACTTTTGGCAACTGTTGATTCTATTAAATATGATGAGATAGCAGATCTCGTGTGTATCCAGGGTTATTGAACTGTCACCAGCTGGCTCAGATCTTTGACTTGAGATGCGCGTTTGCACTAGCGTCAGGTGATCAATTTTCATAACGGCAAGGAAAGTTGTGTGAGTGCGCCACACCAGATTTTTTTATTTTTTATCTGAAGTTTTCCACAATATACGCAACGTTGCTTATGCGAGACTGTGAAAATGGAGGAAATATCACAAATTTCTCGCACATTCAAAGATGCGTATCTTGTGGAACACTTCAGATAAAAAATCCAAAAATTAGTCCTGTGCGATCACTCAATTCATTGGAAATTTTATCATCTTTAATATCGTATAGAGAATGCTTTTCATCGTAAAATTCAAGGTTCTCGAGATTAAATGGAGAACTTGAAAAAAGTCCAAAATTTTGGTGGTTAAGTCGCCCTCTGGTGTGTTAGCAAATTTCAGATTAGAATTCAATGCCCCATTTATAGAACCGTCGAAAAAACTTATTTCGGGGCTGTTTCCTGAAAAACGACCATTTGACTGGACTATGAGTTGTTATTGGTATTAATAGATAGAATTTACAAAATGTACTTGTTCAGATGATATCTTTATTCCAAAAACCAATCCATTTATAGATACATTTTGTTCAACTTGTTTACTCGTTAACAAACTTGTGTTATTTATTACTCCTGTAATGTTTAAGTAAATACAACCTACAATACAACATCAGTGATAACCTGGTACAATAATTTATGATAATTTAGAATACCTAGACTTGCTGACATTATATTGTATGAATAGAATTATTCCAAATTTGTATGAATGTTTACCAAAATTGCTATTCAATATTCTTTTGGAATAAAGAATTATTATCAATGATAATTATTATTATTCAACTTTTTATAAGTAACCTTAACATTTAAAAGGAAAGCCTCCCTTACTTATCTTTTAATATCCTATTAAAATATTTGTCATGTAGTTTTTCCTGATATAATGTAGTACTTTGATAAACATTTGTACTGGTATATAATAATATTAAAAACTTTGATAATTGTTCTCTACTTTTCATTCCTCCCGAACAAGAACGGGTGCACTGCTATCTCATCAAAATAATATCAAATATCAAAAAGATACTTCATTTCTATTTTAAAAGAGATAAGAAACGATGGTATATATTTTTTACAATATTATTATGAAAATTGCATTAAAAAATGCAGAAAAATGCATTACAAAATTGGTTTCACTAAACCTAAAAGATTTTACAGCAGGTGCCTACAAATTTAATAATAAAATACATAAATAGAATGATATGCTAACTTTAACAATAAACTAAGGAAAAAAATTCATGAAAAATAGGCTCTGTCAGTAAAAGGTAAAATATCACAAGATAGACCATACAAACGATAAAATTTACACATACACATTGAGTTATTCCAGGTACTCATTAACAGAATAAAAAGCTTTAGACTTGAGCCATTCATCAACAGCAATACAAAACGTTTTCAATGGTAACTGCTTAACATTATCTGGTAGTAAATTAGACATGCAAATTTGTAGGTACTTATGACTCTTCAGAGTTCTAGTCAATCTAACTGTAGATCTAGTTATATCATCCTTATGTCCAATGTAATGTGAATGTGCAGAAATATATATATATATATATATTTCTGTACATTCACATTATATATATATATATATATATAAGCCCTTTCTCTTATAATGATGAATACTTTATGAACTCCTTTCAACTATCCCAATTCACATAGTCCCAATAATTTTGTCATACTTAATATTGTACAACTTAACCTATGATATAACTCACCCATATCTCAATGTTATCTCATACTTCATTGGATAACTAGAATATGTTATAACTTTTTGTTAATTTCTAATTCCTAACTTCACATTAACTACTCCCCTGTGTTGAAATAACTCAATAATATATTAGCAATAGCCTATAGCCCAATATTATTGACTGACCATGCTGTCTGTTATCCTATTTTGTTAATTCAAATTCTTATAACCTAACACTGATTACTTCCTTGTTTTTGTAATAATTAACTATTTATGAATAATAATCTTTATCCTGATATTTTCCACTCACCAACTTCTATCCTAATAGTAAATTAGCTCTCTCTACCAATTCCTATGTTGCTTTGTGATTGTTGATTTATCCTAAACTGACCCAATCTACTTACTTCCTTGCTTCGACATTTACATAGTACTCAATATCCCTTCTCTCATTTCCCTCAACGTTAAACACCATGCTACAATTTCATCCTAACTTTGCTTGCAATTACTGGTTCCAACAAATTCATTTCCATTCCAAAAAAACTCTCCAAATACATTAGTCATGTTGAATTCCTCTCCACCTGCAAACTTCTTCAAATACCTCCAAATGGTTTATCAATACAACTCCCACTATCTGGTCTTTCTCCCCAATTCCACCCTCCTTTGTTCAAATTCCAACATCAGATTTCACAGCAGTTTCTTGATATTGTTCATGAACAGTACACTCTATCTGTCAACTCCCATCTCGGTCAACTTATGTCTTTTGTCAAACTGATTAATCTTCACAATTATCCTTCCCTATCCAATATTTGTGATGAAATCCTCAAGAAATCAGATTGTGCTCTAAAGAAAAACAGAAACTCTCACCTTGAAAAACTTTCTTCCCTGTACAAATCCCACTTCCAAAATAACCTGCCTCTTCAAATGCATCATTCCAACATTCCCAACCCTCCCCCCTCATCAGTGACAAACCCAGCCTTGCCTCACTCTTGAACCTACCACCACCCTGCCATATTCCGCCCTCCTTACCCAAACGTAAGCCCCAACAATCTACATCTCCTTCAATCCATCAAGAAAACGTTGAAAATCCCACTGTCCTCAACCTATCCTCAAGAAACCTTTAACCTACAGATCAATCAGTCCTCAACAAGGGTCTCTCTTTTGCCCCAACTCCCAAACTTAATGCCATAAACCTTCTCTCTGATACTGTTCACTTCACTAGATATTCCTCATATGGCCTCATGGACATGATACCCTCTCCCACTTCCTCAATCTTCTCAACTCCAACTACTCTCTCTCCTTCACCTGGAATATTTCTGAATCCTCCATCAACTTCCTAGATGTCAATGTAATCCTTTCCAACTCCAATACCTTATCCACCTTATCCACCAATACTTTCACCAAATCCACCCACACTCAACAGTTCCTTCACATTGAGACTTGCCATCCCTACCACATCAAAAGATCCTTCTCACGTTCCCTCTCAATCCGAGGCCAAAAACTTTGCAGTGATCCCCACCATCTTGACCAGTACCTCAAAAAACTCTACCAATCCCTCCTGAAATGTAACTATCCTGAAAGGTTTTACAGAAACAAATCTCCAAAACTGGCACTAGTCCAACCACAAAAAAATCCCAAATCCAAATGATTTCCATTACTTTTCACACACTCACTTAACCTAAATCTGAAATTTGCCATTGCTCGCTCAATCATCTCTTGTGGAATTGCTTCAGTTTCTCGTTGAATGGCTTCCTTATTTAGTTCTGTGTATTATTGGCTGCTCAATAACGGCAATTGCGTTTATTCACAAATCCCGAAAAATGGAAATGTTTCTCATCACTTGAAATAATAACGGAATACTGGTGGACATTTTCGAGAATGAACTCACAAGCAGCTTTGCAATGTGCCCAATAATTTGCATTAAGTTATGTTCACTTGACCACGACATACTGGCAACTGAAATGGCAAGAATAGACCTGTCAATGAACAACATTACCGCCTTTTCAATGACAGTGGTTCAAACATAACAATCACTACCAACTACAACTACTACCCTATATTTACCTACAACACATCCCTGTGGCCATACATTGGGATGCATCAGTTCATCGGCCAGTTCAAGAGGTACACCCACCTTGAAAGAGCTATATAAGTGCTATATTTGGAATTAATCCGTTCACAAACGCAAACAGTTTAGTCTTTCAGACTTTTTAGATAGGACACTTCATCGTCTGTACCAACTGACGAGTCAAAACCTCATAAAAACAACCAGAACATCTTTGTAGCTGCTTTTAAAGGTAGGTACAGGAAAACCATCTTTAGCTTTCATTGAACTACAAAGTGTGTGTGAAAATGACTTATATATTCAATGACGATTTGTGAAAATATGAGCATATTCCATAATAATATTTCTTGTTGTAAGCTTATGTATCTTGAATATTTTACTATTCTAGTATTGCTTATCTCTTATAAAATAATATTATATGTATCAACAGATATAATTCCTGCCATTATAATGACATGGCATAATCATGTATTTGTGTTTGATTTGATAGATTCTAATAGATCTTATTACATTCTATTGTATTCCATATGTTATTTTAATAGTTCACTTTCATTTTCTTTATCAGTTTTTTGAACTGTATAGCGTTTTATTTTTTACTGTTTTCCGATTTTTTATGAAAAGTTGATGTGGATTTGTAAATTTCAAACAAGTAGCCTAAGCAAGTCTTGTGGATATAGCAAATTTTTCTTTGTGAATTTTATTCATTAGAGGTAATTAAATTTCAAATTCACATGGAATTTTTTTTTGGCAGAGAGGGGCAATGGGGCATTTGTAATGTTACAGTTTGTTGATTGTATCGCAATGTCAATAATAAATATATCGATATTGATGTATTGATAGTAATATCAACATTGTATATTGATTAATATCAATATTGGATTACCAAGTAAACAGCTTGTTTGTCTGGTTTAATTTATATGAAATCATATGTAATTTTTTGTTTGTTTACTATATTTGAATATGATTGAAAAACGCTTCAGTCTATATTTGATGTTCCTGAATCCAATTGAAATAATAATATTGATAATAAAAAAAAACAAGTGTCAAAAAAGAGTAATGTCTCAATTTACATAAAGATCAACTGTGCGCGAGAAAATGAATGAAAATGAAAAAAGCGACCACGGAAATCACTGCCACTGGAACCATGCCCGTATGTATTGCGTACTCATTTGATTGCATAGAGGGCAGCGGGGCAGGTTTATATTCGTTATCGATGTCGTTTTCTTGGAGGCCCATGTCTACTATATTGTCTACGCAATGTGCCAGCAGTGCTAAGAAGTTGATCAGTGTCACCTCTTGACGAACCAATCGCCGGAGCCCTGATCGAATTATGTCGGAGTTGTTCTCGGGGCCACTCCTGTCTCGCATCCTCTCGCGATTCCCACGATCCGCCCTCTGCAGGCTCCCGAATGCTTTAGCCTCGATGGTGCGGAGTCGTCCTAGAATAAAGTAATAATCTCAATAAGACAAATCCATCAATTAGTTTGCAAGTTATGGACTTTTAAACAGTGGATACTTTTTTTTGTACCACTTTGTATAACAAAATAAATTCTTGGAGTGAAATGAGACTTTTCAAAGCAAATAATGAATTTAAAGTCCAAGTTATAAATATAACTATAAAATACTGTTTTCTATTCCATGGAGGAATACATGGGTAATTAGTGGATACATTTCAATAATCGTGCACTTATAAATAGCTATCCTACAGTGAAGGTTTCTGTACAAGTTTTGAAAAAATGAAATATACATTATGTAATAGTAGTTTATTATTTCACTAGCCGTCAGGCTCGCTTCGCTCGCCATATCCGTCTAGCCAGGGGGCCTAGAGCTACTCTATCTCAGGGGTGCCCACAAGGGGGGGCATGGCGCAGTTTGCGCCATCAACATTTTTGGGGGGGCATGATTTTTTTTATATTCTATGTCAACATTTTGAATCATGACTAAAAAATCAAGGTATTAAATAGAGATATCCTAATGTAGTTAATTTAAATACTTTTTCTCACCTTTACAATGTTATACTTTGCCAAGTGTAACTTAATAATTATAAAGCATGAGAAATATTTTGTAAGCAGGAATTTTAGTAATTTTAAGTCTATGAGTTTGAAGGTATATCTTTGACAAAAATAAAATAACTTCATCATCTACTATTATTCTGATTTCCTTTGCTTAATGTTTGAGTTTCCATGCAACCTAATTTTCTTAAAAGCACAATGATAAGTTGAATTGCAATGTACATTTTAATCTAATAATTATTTTAATTTCGAAGGCGTTTCATGATGATATTAATGTCTCTGAAATGGGAATGCAATTATAAACAACATCGCAAACTCCAGTGAATTTCACAGAAGAGAAAACTTCTCTTGTCAAAAATTTAAGAAAAATATCAAATGAAGCCAATTTTAATCTTTCAAATTTACACCCTATTTACCACACAGTAATCAAGTAGGCTAATTATTGTAATGCTTCATTAATTTTTTCTGTTTTGTATAATAGTCCAGTCAAATGGTCGTTTTTCAGGAAACAGCCCGAAAGATTTTTTCGCGACGGTTCTATATGTATTTTGGGCGCTGAATTCTAATCTGAAATTTGCTGACACGCCAGAGGGCGGCTTCAACCCCAAAAAAAACCAAAATTTCGGATTTTTCAAGTTTTCCATTTAATCTTGAGAACCTTTAACTTTACAAGATAAAGCATTCTCTAAAATATTGAAGATAATAAAATATCCAATAAATTGAGTGGTCGCGCAGAACTCTACGATTTTTTATTCCGCAGCTAAGAGTTTTCAAAAATGGGGTATTTTTTAAGGGGTTTTCAAAATTATGCAAACCTACCACTTCTACCCTATACAACTAGGATCTTTTTCTAGTAATGATAGAAAGCCACACATCACGTGAATTAACAATATCAATTCTGAACAGAATTCCTTAGGTATTTTTGAATTTAGTAGTGGTGGCAGGGGGAACAAAAGATTTCTTAGTGCGCATCTAAAGGGCCAACTGAACATACCTACCAAATTTGAACGTTTTTGGTCCGGTAAATTTTTAGTTCTGCGAGTGAGTGAGTGAGTGAGTCAGTCAGTCAGTCAGTCAGTCAGTCAGTCAGTGAGTGCCATTTCGCTTTTATATATATAGATTTACTCACTTAGGAAGCTCCATATGTCCAGGTTGACACCAAAGGCGGCCAGCATCCTTGAGTGGAAACTTTCCAGATGATTGTTTGTTCTGCGAGGCGCCTGGAATGTTGACAGGCTTTCCACTCCGATCACCCCCACCCAATACCTCCTCACGTAAGCGACTGCGTTCTGCAATCGTCGATCAAGGTTTCCCTCGTCGATGTAGTTGCTGATGGCATTCAGACCATCAGCAATGCCATAAGGAGGGACCCGGTCATCGTGAGGAGGCCCTGGGTGTGGTGGCAAGTGTGGAAGAGCCATCAACATTTTTACAACTTTCTTGACCTCGAAGTCAGCCCTTATTAAAGCAGTAAGGCCTTCAGCTACCACGTAACGCCAAATCGCCTGAAAAATAAGTTACAGTTCATGTTACCTACAATTTTTGGAGTCATGTCTAGTCTAATGATATAAGAGTGAAAACTCGTGAAACGGTACTTTCACCTCTATTATTCTCGATTTATGTGAATGATTTATATATAAGCTAAATATACCAAATTGCAATATAGTATCATTTGCAGATGATACAGCATTAATTTTCACAGGGGAATCATGGAACGAAGCTTATGATAATGCAAATAGAGGGCTGTCAATCAACTCACATTGTCACTTTGAATGTAGACAAAACAAAATTTATTGCATTCTCACCAAATAATAGCGGACAACCTGCCAATAGATTACAGCTAAAAATGCATAACCATAATGAAGTCTCTGTGGACTGCTCTTGCAAAGTTATAGAAAAAGTTGAAAAAATTAAATACTTAGGTATAATTATAGATCAAAACTTGAAATGGAATGCACATATACTTCACCTTTGCTCAAAATTAAAATATCTGACCTATATTTTCTACAAAATCAATAAAATTAAACATCCAAGTATTATTAGAAACATTTATTTTGATCATGCACACTCTTTATTTCAATATAAAGTGTACAATTCAAAATCGCTCTGGGCGTATTTTTGTGCTCTAAAATCTTAGATCAGGTAGAACGCTCTATCCCATATGGATTTCCTGGTACACCCGACAACAATACTTCTTGTATTGTGAAAAACACCTTATTGTTACCCTACTGATATTAACAACTTAAATCAGCACTCACTTGACAAAAGTGGAACCAGCATCCTATATGCCGCGCTTCTGGAAATACCGCCCTGATGGCATTCACCAGTCCGACTTCGTAGTCAGTGGTGATCGTCGTGAAATTCCAATTTAGAAAGTTTTCACGCATGTGACTAAGCACACGCCGGTAGCTGTCCTCCGTTTTCCTCTTCATGAGGAAGAACGCCACTGGCACAGCCTGAAACAAATAAGCCAATCACTAATCTTATTGCAAAAAAATTTGGTGTGGCACACTGACACCATTTTTTTTTTTAACATTGTGATATTTCCAATTCATAAGCTGCGTTTCCACCAAAATTATTAACAAAAATTTTATTCTTCTGTCCTTATAGATTTTATTAGATTGAACGAAACTTGACAAACACATATGTTCATTGTGTGTATGATAAGTTATGTTCAATCTAATAGAATCTATAACGACGAAGAAATAATTATTTTGTTAATAACTTTGGTGTAAACGCAGCTATAATGTAATGGCATTACTTTAGACAGAATTGAGGAACTTTCACGTCTCCCAATATAAATCATAAAATCTTGTGAAAATAATGATACATCTTATTGATCAAGTTATTAATTGAAATATCAATTACTGTATTTCGTTTATTTTGCTGCTTTGTTTTGAACTGCATAATGTTGCAAGTTTTTAACTGAAATATTGATAACTAATAAACAAACTAATACAAGTTGCTAAACACATGTTCCACACGTGTGAAAAATAGCAGGTGATTCGCCACACGTGTGTTAATTTCTTCCATGTTTTCCGCGGACAAATGCGGAGACGATTTCAACCATCTTTTATCAAAAGATAATAATCTTAATCTTTCATACAACATTATGTGATCTTGAGATATCATTTTCACACACACCCTTCTTCTACCAATGTCAATTCACAACTAAACATGCTGTTGTACTCTATCTCATCCTGATCGTTATTCTTTTGTTTTTCAGAATCATGCCGAGGGAACGCAGACTACGTGGCGTGAATTCCGCAGCAGTCCGCCATCGCATCACCCTCGATGACGAGGCTGAGGATATCGACATCACCAACGTGCTTGAGAGGTCAAAACGTCGAGTTTTCGATATAATTAGGGAACATGCGGCATGCCATGATGGGAATGTTAAGTGGTTTATAGTATTAAATGTTTTGCTGTATAAATTAGTGGTGATGGATGACAAGCAGGTTGGTGAGACTGTCTCATCTCTAATAAATCTACATAGTTACTCCAACATAGCGCTAAACATGCTTGAGAACTATGAAGATTTTAATGAGCATTTTTTCTTGGCTGTGAAAAAAAATCCTCTCATCTTTCGAAAATTTCGTAAGACATGGGAGTGGATGGGTGCTAAAGAAAATTGAATCACTGGATGTGAACGTGATTGAATTTAATCCTATATACACATCCAGTTTTATTCAAACACCCCAGTTTTTGAAAAACAAAAATTGTATTATAAATGTGAAAAATCTCTCTGACGAAAAATGCTTTTTATGGTCAGTGCTCGCATATTTCCATCAGAAGCCAAGGAACTCGGACTTGACTGTAAAGTATTTGAGCAAGTTTGCTCACACACTTAATACGTGAGGTGTAAATTTCCCGGTGACGACACACAATATTAAGAAATTTGAAATACTCAATCCAAACATTGCAATTCACGTCATCGCGTATGACAACAAAAAGTTTTTCCCCTTCCGTACAAGCATTTTCTGCACTCATAAACACCAAATTAATCTTTTAATGCTGAAAGGCGATGCAGGAAAAACTCATTTCTGTTTAGTAAATACCGCGAACGGGAAAAACGGGCTATCTCGTCTTCTCTCCCACCTTTCAAAACACAAGGGTCAAGTACACATTTGCAATTTTTGTTTCCATAGATTTACATCAAACAAAACTAAGAATTGTGATGCTGAAGCAAATTTGTTTATCAATACTAAATTAAAACAACTTAGTACAGAAATTTTTACTAAAGTAAATGGAACACAGCCATCATCAATTGATAAGCAATATTTAGAATCTGCTTTGCAGAAATTGATTAGTTCTTCATTAACAAAGGAAGAGTTTGAAAAACGATTATCTGAAATGGCAAGTGCAATAAAAGCTAATATTATGGAGGGTATTGAACAGTTCATTACAAAAGATGCTATTGCTATTCCAATTAAGCAAATTGCAGAAAAGTACGCAACTAAAAATGATATAGGAGATTTTATTAAGAAAAACGAGATGGGAGTCGCTGTGAAAAGCGTTCGTGATGAAATAGCTGAGGCAATTAAAAATTCGGAAGAGGGTACTGTCATGAGACTGCAATGTTCGGCTCCATTCATTGACTATCTAAATTTATTCATCCACAGAGTGGCCCTGGACATCGTATCCAAATACACCCAGGTAAGTTTTCACATGAACTGGATTGAGGCCAAGGAACACAACCTTTCCGAAAATCAGGTGGTGCAAATTATTACAGAAAAAATGGATTTAGTCAAATATAAAGACTTTATATTGGCTCTGAAAACATAAAATCTTGTAAACAGTTGTGTGAGAGAGTGAACTTTAACACATGTTGTTTCAAATTTCAGTCTAGACATTTTTCACTATGATTGATTGTATAAACACTTGCGTGAGAGAGAGAGAGAGAAGTATTTAAACACCTGCAGTTTCAAATTTCACCCTAGACATTTTTGACTATGATTGATTGCATAAATCTTGTAAAAGGTTGACATATTATTAGAGAGAGTGAAGTACAGACCTCCTGCTTCAAATTTCAGCCTAGACATTTTTTGACTATGATTGATTGCATAAACACTTGCGTGAGAGAGAGTGAACTTTAACACATGTTGTTTCAAATTTCAGTCTAGACATTTTTGACCATGATTGATTGCATAAACACTTGTGTGAGAGAGAGTGAAGTATTTAAACACCTGCAGTTTCAAATTTCAGCCTAGGCATTTTTGACTATATCGGTTTTCTACATAAATCTTGTAAAAGGATGAGATATTATTAGAGAGAGAGTGAAGTAACTTTAACGGCTAAACACATGTCACAGATGATAAATCGATTTAGACATTTTTTCATGTAACAGAATGTAACGGTTCTCGATGCAGGAGTTATTCTAGAGGAACCTAGCAGAGAGCAGAGCGCACGTGTCATTTGTCTAGACGGGGGAGAGGGTGACGAGCGAGCGCACGTGCATTAGATGTAGAAATATGGATTCACTTTAATTTGACAGTAGAGAATTTTTCCCTCTCAAAGAGATTTTTTTCCCTCATCTAGCATTCACTATAATTTGACAGTATAGCATTAGATGTAGAAATATGGATTCACTTTAATCTGTCAGTATAGAGAGGGAATTTTTCCTCCAAAAAGGGAAATTTTTTTTCCCTCAACTGGGCAAGGGGAAGGGGAGAGAGAGAGAGATATCTCTTTTCAACCCCCTCACCTCCACTGGGCAAGGGGAAGGGGTTAGAAAGAGAAAGATATCTTCCTCTCTTTTCAACCCCCTCACATCCACTGGACAAGGGGAAGGGGAAATCTATTTTTAGAAAGAGAGAAAGAGAAAGATATATCTCTCTCTTTTCAACCCCCTCACCACCACTGGGTAAGGGGAAGGGGAAATCTATTTTTAGAACACCCCCCACCCTATAGGCGGGGGGAAGGGGTGGCGGGATGGACGAGGGGGCAGAGGGGGGAGGGGGTTTTGGAGCAAAAAAGCCCGTCCAAAGTATCAAATCATTCCTACTGATGTTCCTTTTCAAATTGCGCGTCGACGTAGTCTATATACAAGGTTTTTGGAAATTTCAATGATAATATAAAAGGAAAAATCTGGTGTGGTACACTCACACAACTTTCCTTTCTCATATTTGAAACTATGATCAGACTTCTGTATGAGTGTATATATGATTATTTATTGTTTTCAGAGTCCTTTTTCTTAGTGTAAATTGTGTGAAACTCGATGATTTTTTTAGTCGTAATTTTTTTAAAGTCGTCAAAACAGCTGTTCTACAGATGAATTATCTTGACTATGACTGTGTACTTTTTATAAACTGCTCTACCTACCTACGTACCTCATGCACGAGATGGAGGTTACGAAGTCCATTTCTCAAGGATAGGGTGGACCCCCCATTAGTTTCCCAGGAAAACGACTCATGCCAGTTGATAGATCTGATAAATAACTATACAGGGTATGAATTTGAAAAAAATCGTTAGAGCCGTTTTTGAGAAAATCGTGAAAAACATGGTTTTTAGTCATTATCCGCCATTTTTCTCAATAATATTACGGAGCTCCTGAAATTTTCCCGAAAATGAGACTCATACCAGTTGATAGGGCTTATAAATAGCTATCTATGATATGAATTTGAAGAGAATCGTTAGAGCCGTTTTCGAGAAAACCGTGAAAAACATGGTTTTTTCGTCATTATCCGCCATTTTTCTCAAGAATATTACAGAGCTCCTGAAATTATCCCAGAAATGAGACTCATGCCAGTTGATAGGGCTTATAAATAGCTATCCATGGTATGAATTTGAAGGAAATCGTTAGAGCCGTTTTTCAGAAAAACGTGAAAAACAAGGTTTTTTAGTAATTATCCGCCATTTTTTCCGCCATCTTGAATTGAATTTTATTGAATTTCTTATTGTCGGATCCTCATGGTATAAGGACCTTGAGTTTGAAATTTCAAGTCGATTGGTTAATTAGGAATGAAGTTATCGTGTTCACAGACATACACACATACACACTCACACATACACACACACAGACCAATACCCAAAAATCATGTTTTTGGACTCATTGGACCTTGAAACGTATAGAAAACTTGAAATCAGGGTACCTTAATTTTTTTTGGAAAGCAATACTTTCCTTACCTATGGTAATAGGGCAAGGAAAGTAAAAAGTAAAAACTGTGTACCTGCCTATCTCATGCACGAGAAGGAGGTTACAAAGTCCATTTCTCAAGGAATGGATGGACCCCCCATTAGTACCCCAGGAAAAAGACTTATGTCAGTTGATAGAGCTAATAAATAACTATACAGGGTTTTTGAGAAAATCGTGAAAAACATGTTTTTTTTTTAGTAACTCATTTTTCTCAAGAATATTACGGAGCTCCAGCAATTTTCTCAGAAATGAGACTCATGTCAGTTGATAGGGCTTATAAATAGCTATCCATGGTGAAAATATGAAGAAAATCGTTAGAGCCGTTCTCGAGAAAACCGTGAAAAACATGGCTTTTTAGTCATTATCCGCCATTTTTCTCAAGAATATTACGGAGCTCCTGGAATTTTCCCAGAAATGAGACTCATGCCAGTTGATAGGGCTTATGAATCCATGCTAGCTATCCATGCTATGAATCCTAGCTATCCATGGTATAAATTTGAAGAAAATCATTGGAGCCGTTTTCGAGAAAACCATGAAAAACTTGGTTTTTTAGTCATTTTCCGCCATTTTTCTCAAGAATATTACGGAGCTCCTGAAATTTACCCTGAAATGAGACTTATGCCAGTTGATAGGGCTTATAAATAGCTATCAATGATATAAATTTGAAGAAAATCGTTAGAGCCATTTTCGAGAAAAACGTGAAAAACATGGTTTTTTAGTAATTATCCGCCATTTTTTCCGCCATCTTGAATTAAATTTTATTGAATTTCTTATTGTCGGGTCCTCATGCTATAAGGACCTTAAGTTTAAAATTTCAAGTCGATTGGTTATTTAGGAATGGAGTTATCGTGTTCACAGACATACACACATACACACACACACATATACACACACACACACACACACACCACACACACACACACACACCACACACACACACACACATACACACACACAGACCAATACCCAAAAATCATGTTTTTGGACTCAGGGGACCTTGAAACGTATAGAAAACTTGAAATTGGGGTACCTTAATTTTTTTTGGAAAGCAATACTTTCCTTACCTATGGTAGTAGGGCAAGGAAAGTAAAAAGGCGCCTCCCTCGTACGCCAATATATTAGAGTAAAAATCTGGTGTGGTACACTCACACAACTTTCCTTGCTCATTGAACTGGGAGCCTCATTCTTAAACGACAATAATTTAGAGAAATAACATAATGACGATTGGCGGCAACATAATTATTTGAAACTACGATCAGACTACTGTATATGTGTGTATATAATAAATTGTTTTCAGAGTACTTTTTCCTTTGTGTGAATTGTGAAATCTGATGATTTTTTAAAAGTCGTCAAAACAGCTGTTCTACAGATGAAATGTCTCGACTATGTGTTATTTTTATAGACTGCTCTACCTACCTACCTCATGCACGAGAAGGAGGTTACAAAGTCCATTTCTCAAGGATGGGGTGAACCCCCCATTAGTTTCCCAAAAAGGAGACTCATGACAGTTGATGGAGCTGACAAATAACTATACAGAGTATGAATTTGAAATAAATTAGTCAAGTATTTTTTGAGAAAATCGTGAAAAACATGGTTTTTCAGTAATTATCCGCCATTTTTCTCGAGAATATTACGCAGCTCCTGCAATTTTCCTATAAATGAGACTCATGTCAGTTGATAGGGCTTACAAATAGCTATCCATGGTATAAATTTGAAGAAAATCGTTAGAGCCGTTTTCGAGAAAACCGTGAAAAACATGGTTTTTTAGTAATTATCCGCCATTTTTCTCGAGAATATTACGCAGCTCCTGCAATTTTCCTAGAAATGAGACTCATGTCAGTTGATAGGGCTTATAAATAGCTATCCATGGTGAAAATATGAAGAAAATCGTTAGAGCCGTTCTCGAGAAAACCGTGAAAAACATGGCTTTTTAGTCATTATCCGCCATTTTTCTCAAGAATATTACGGAGCTCCTGGAATTTTTGCCAGAAATGAGACTCATGCCAGTTGATAGGGCTTATGAATCCATGCTAGCTATCCATGCTATGAATCCTAGCTATCCATGGTATAAATTTGAAGAAAATCATTGGAGCCGTTTTCGAGAAAACCATGAAAAACTTGGTTTTTTAGTCATTTTCCGCCATTTTTCTCAAGAATATTACGGAGCTCCTGAAATTTACCCTGAAATGAGACTTATGCCAGTTGATAGGGCTTATAAATAGCTATCAATGATATAAATTTGAAGAAAATCGTTAGAGCCATTTTCGAGAAAAACGTGAAAAACATGGTTTTTTAGTAATTATCCGCCATTTTTTCCGCCATCTTGAATTAAATTTTATTGAATTTCTTATTGTCGGGTCCTCATGCTATAAGGACCTTAAGTTTAAAATTTCAAGTCGATTGGTTATTTAGGAATGGAGTTATCGTGTTCACAGACATACACACATACACACACACACATATACACACACACACACACATACACACACACACACACACACACACACACACACACACACACACATACACACACACAGACCAATACCCAAAAATCATGTTTTTGGACTCAGGGGACCTTGAAACGTATAGAAAACTTGAAATTGGGGTACCTTAATTTTTTTTGGAAAGCAATACTTTCCTTACCTATGGTAGTAGGGCAAGGAAAGTAAAAAGGCGCCTCCCTCGTACGCCAATATATTAGAGTAAAAATCTGGTGTGGTACACTCACACAACTTTCCTTGCTCATTGAACTGGGAGCCTCATTCTTAAACGACAATAATTTAGAGAAATAACATAATGACGATTGGCGGCAACATAATTATTTGAAACTACGATCAGACTACTGTATATGTGTGTATATAATAAATTGTTTTCAGAGTACTTTTTCCTTTGTGTGAATTGTGAAATCTGATGATTTTTTAAAAGTCGTCAAAACAGCTGTTCTACAGATGAAATGTCTCGACTATGTGTTATTTTTATAGACTGCTCTACCTACCTACCTCATGCACGAGAAGGAGGTTACAAAGTCCATTTCTCAAGGATGGGGTGAACCCCCCATTAGTTTCCCAAAAAGGAGACTCATGACAGTTGATGGAGCTGACAAATAACTATACAGAGTATGAATTTGAAATAAATTAGTCAAGTATTTTTTGAGAAAATCGTGAAAAACATGGTTTTTCAGTAATTATCCGCCATTTTTCTCGAGAATATTACGCAGCTCCTGCAATTTTCCTATAAATGAGACTCATGTCAGTTGATAGGGCTTACAAATAGCTATCCATGGTATAAATTTGAAGAAAATCGTTAGAGCCGTTTTCGAGAAAACCGTGAAAAACATGGTTTTTTAGTAATTATCCGCCATTTTTCTCGAGAATATTACGCAGCTCCTGCAATTTTCCTAGAAATGAGACTCATGTCAGTTGATAGGGCTTATAAATAGCTATCCATGGTATAAATTTGAAGAAAATCGTTAGAGCCGTTAGTAGAGTAAGATTGGGAAAACTGACAGACTTTTTTGCTCGAAATCCCCTCCCCCCTCTCCCCCCTCGTCCATCCCTCCTCCCCTTCCCCCCGCCTGTAGGGTGGGGGGTGTTCTAAAAATAGATTTCCCCTTCCCCTTGCCCAGTGGAGGTGAGGGGGATGAAAAGAGAGAGATATATCTTTCTCTCTCTCTCTCTTTCTAAAGATAGATTTCCCCTTCCCCCTGCTCAGTGACGGTGAGGGGGTTGAAAAGAGAGAGAGATATATCTTTCTCTCTCTCCTTGCCCAGATGAGGGAAAAAAAATTTCCCTTTTAGGAGGAAAAATTCCCTCTCTATAGTGACAGATTGAAGTGAATCCATATTTCTACATCTAATGCTATACTGACAGATTGAGGTGAATGCTAGATGAGGGAAAAAAATCTCTTTGAGAGGGAAAAATTCTCTACTGACAGATTGAAGTGAATCCATATTTCTACATCTAATGCTATACTGACAGATTGAAGTGAATCCATTTCGCTCTAATGCTATACTATGATGCCAGACTCACTTTGAGAAATTCCTTTGGTGTCAGATTAAAGTGAATTCATATTTCTACATCTAATGCTATACTGACAGATTGAAGTGAATCCATTTCGCTCTAATGATATACTACAATGACGGCCTCAAGAGAGAGATCTCCTTCTTTTACTCGTGGCATCTCTTTCCCGCACCCTTCTTTATTACGAAAGGAAAGGAGATAAGGATCAATTGAGAAATTCTCTCCCAGTATAGATGAGAGGGAAAAATTCCTTTGCTGACAGATTAAAGTGAATCCATATTACTCTATACTAGCAAATCCAGAGTGAGGTCAATGACTCTCTCTCTCTCTACATCTAATTGAATTGAGAAATTCTCTCGCATCTAATGCTATAAATCTCTACATTGATCTAAGTTCTTTTACATTTTTTATCTGCAATATCGTACAAGCATTTCCAAAGTTCATCGGAATTTTTAACAACAGATAATGACGAATCATTTGTACAATCATAATGTAGATGTCCGCTGTCTAGAATATTGAGCAGTTCGAAAATCTCAGATAGAATCGAAAAGTGTACATTTTCTGTTTTTGTTAACGGTAAATCAACATCTTGACATCCTGTTGAAAATTTAATATTCTTCGCAATTGAATCAAATTCATTAAATGAAATTGACAACAAGAGACGAGATAATTTTTTGAATTTTGAAAAACCATAACACTGCATCTCGCAGATGTTTGACGTGTCTCGAATGAGGGGGAAAGATTTCTAAATTGATGAGATGCACGTGTTATAACCGCTCGTGTACTAAAGATCACCCCACACGTGTTGTCTGGTCTAGCTCTAAGCAGCAACTAAACTAAAAAACGTGAATGGGATATCGGAATGAAAAATCATTTGAAGGCAGAAAACGTTTATTTACACATTTCGACACAACTATTCATAATTTCATCTTCAATTCTAATTAGCTTATCTATACACAAATTATGAGGACGATAATAACATAGATAGTCTCTTATATCATTTAAATTAACCGTGCTTAGAAAAATGTCTTTCAATTGCTTCGCCAAACTATAATTTTCAGGAGTTGATTTCCTAATTGCACTTTCACACTCATCGTACCAATCAATACAGTTTTTTAACCTCACTTCCAATTCGTTGTCAGCAGCCAACCACTTTCTCGGATCCATGTTGTTGAGCGAATGAAGAAAACTAAGTATATGCAGGAACTATTATAGAGTAATTAAGCGGTCTTTCTTCATCAATTGACGATAGACAACATGTACGCGCTTTATGCAGTCTCAATGCATGCAGGCAATAAACACACTGTAGATCCTTTCCGTTGTAGAAGAATCCATAAGGAGCAAAGTTTCTTTTCTGTGAACTCGTGTACATTGGAGCCATTTTCATACTTTGCATTCGATTGTTTTCGCACAAGAAATTATTTGTTTGATACATATTTTTAAACAACAAAGAATAATAATGTTGAGCAGAGAATAAAGCACAGCAAGAATGTGGTTTATTTTTATGAATGTTGCACGCAGCATAACACCATGAACTAGTGAAAAAGCTGAAATCAGGTTTTGGAAAATCCTCTGGTATACATTGAACGTTGCTATGCAATCTTCTTAAAAACTTTGCTTTCTCAGTTCCTTTTGTGAAAATTTTCTCATAAGCTGCAAGGTAATCACGTATTAATGACTCACTGTATTCTAAATCTCCATCTTCCCATTTTATTTTATGATAGTGATGTTCTAACCATGTTACATCGTTATACAATTTTGCACTCAATTCTGTCTTTGCAAATGGTGATTTGAAATGGAACACAATATAATTATTAAACTGATCAATTATGGCAAGTTCTTTCACAATAATTTGATTACAATCTTGTTTAAACCAGTGAAGATCGACCGTAGCAATTTTCACACTCGCTTCCTTGTGCACTTCTTTCTCTTCGGCGGCCTCATTGAATCCTTCTCGTTTCTACTCCTCCTCCACCTGCAGCGGGTTCGGTGTACCCTCGAATCCTTCGTCTTTCTTTTCTCGTTTCCCCTCCTCCTCCACCTCCAGTGGCTTCGGTGTACTGCACCATGCTTCATAATAGAAACTATCAAGATCGCACTGAATACCAATAGAGCGAGTTTGTGGCTTGTCCAAAATATCAGAACACAAAGAATAGGACATGTTGTCTGTTCAAAGGTGAAACTGATAATGAACTAAATTGAGCAGAATGCACACCTTATATAGGCGGCGTGCTCTATCAATAAAATTACTGAACTTCTTTCACCATGCTCGTGAGAGGTGTGTATTCCATCACACGATCGCTAATTAAAACGCAATACGCGGAAGTATTTGCAGGTACTGCACTTTTAAATTCCATTTCAATACGAACATCTGTCGATGATTTCAAATGACTTGGTTGGTGTGAACAATCTACAACAATCAGCGGTGTTGATTCACAAAACGTTTTAAAGTCAATTTCTGTTCCGAGTTCGCTATTGATTGAATGATTATAATACGAGGGCGCGAAATCCAAGAACATCCGGTATAAAACCTCCTTCTTACCTAGCAGATTTTCATATGGATAATACTCACTGTTCAAATATACTTTAACATTGTAAATACTGCAGCTATCAAAATTAGATATTGATTTTTTAATTTTATTCTTACGATCAGTTTGAAATGCAATTATAACGTATTTTGGACTATCAAAACTCGATGTGGTACGAACTGCCCAAGAATGGTTAAGTGAATTTTGCAAATTTGGTAATTCACAAATTTCCCAATGGCGGAAACCTAATTTCAGTGGAGTGTCAGCATCAAGCAGTCTCAAAAATTTCAGTCTTACATGATCTTCTAAAGTTATGTAGGGCATTCTCCATTGCAGTTTTGTAATTTTCACACTAACGTTTGTTCCACTTTGAAACTCAACACAATTTAGATCTGTCGGTGACCTCAATAAGACAAGTTCCTGTTTCAAATTTGAAATTATTCTTTGAAAATCTTCAAAAAACGGGAGGATTAATTTCAGCGGAACACAGAAAGTGAATGTATTATCCGTTAGCTCATATCCTGCTCTGTCAAAACCAGCCAAGTGATATGTGTTTTTATCGAGAGTATTTTTCACCAATATAGCTTTAATTGTGGATGTTAATCCAATCAATCTTGATTTAGAAATTTGCTGACCTGCTAATTCATATCGTATTTCGTCAAAAAGGTTACCGATTACGTTACTGCTTAATTTATAGTCTGCTGCAACTGGTGCATCGGCTGGGTCTGTTCCGGTTTTGGACAGCTAACTGTTCCCTCAATCAATATGAATGATTTACAAGGTAAAGAATAGATATCTAAAGAATTTATGCCAATACGTGCCTCGTCAGAGTTTTTTATTTCCTGTCCCGAATAAACTGTATGAGTGTGAAATTGGAATTTAGTAATATCATTATAAAACTGAAGGTCTGTCTCCACATCCAGAATTTCACTAATTGCTGCCGCTCCCCCGCCTAACATGTCACCAATCAACTATAAAACCCAACTTTTCTAATATTCTCGCGCTTTTAGCCGACAAAGCACGTTTGTTTTTAGGTGTTGTCGCTATCGCGTTCCTTTCTCTAATGACTTGATTGGTCTTATTCAAACGTGGGTTGAAAATAAGATAACCCATTACTTTTCACGTATGTGCAACCTAATTGTAATTGTATCTCTGCGGAAATCAATAAACGATCCGTTCTGGTCCGTTACCTTTACATTAATAGTTTGAATTCGATGTGTATTCAAAGGTACATAAATAATCGGTGATGGTACTTCGTTTATTAAATAACCGCTAGGAACCTTTGGTAAAAATTCGTAGATTATATGTTTTTGTTTTCCCTCAGAGTAACTGCCGCAAGCTAAATTACACTCAACTACAATACTGTCAACGCTTGTTATGTTAACCAAATGTTTGGAATAATGCCATTTATTTGGCTGCAAAACAATATTATCAAAACCAAGTATCTTAGCAATCGAATCAGAACGTGTTAAATCAATGGCTTTATCAGAATGAATTTCAATCTTCATAGTATTTACATTTGCACGTATAATAAGTTTATTCTTCTCGCCATCAATATTCAATTTATTCTTTAAAGATTTTATAATATCCTCAACTTCATATGCACCAGTATCCAACTCGATTAATCTATCACCATATTTGAAGCTAGAATTTGTTCCTTTGTTAATGTTTGCAATACTATTGTAACTGGAAAAATTAATCAATCCAATTTCCCATTCACGATTTTTATCCAATTCTATAATTTCTTGTAAATGTTCATAGAGATCACTTGTGTTAGATCGTAATGTAATAACTACCATCTTGTGTGTTCACCACAAACACTTAATTACAACTGATTTGCAAGAAACAATAATGTAAGATGACCACAAAAACGCTATTTAATGGTTGCATATGCTCTACATTATAAAATATATTTACTCCATTTTCTTTTTTCCAATATTTGTCCAATTCGTATGGAGGTTGTAAATTTCCAATTGGATCAAAATACCAAACATTAGAACCAACTTTCTTATATGCTACCCAATGTGTCCCATCCTCGCTTTCCCTTGCTAAATTCACAATGGCATTCTCGTTTTTTAGAATTTTTTTTGGGTAATGCATCTAGCATATATATGCCTCTTAGCTGAATCTGTAATAATTTCGACCAATCAATCAAATCATAATTACTCAATTCTCCTTCAATATTCATGTCTTCTTCTTCTTCTTCTTCCTACTCTTCTTTGTTGTTCTATTTTCTTAACTTGAGGGAATAAACTCACTCCATATGATGCTGGTGGGGCTGGGGTAGAAGTCTGCCCCACTAGTTATTTTAGGAAAAGGCTTCAAAAATATCCTTTTCCTGCAATATGCTTTTTCAACTGAGCTATAGCTTTGCGTCTAATATCGTACTATAACTTCTCCTCTCCTGGTCCGCAGTACTCGTATCCCGGATATGATATTCTTCCCCAAGGTATCAATTACCTTATTTAAAATAGTTGATGTCACTTACCTGTCACACTTTAAAACCTTGCTGCTGAACTCAAGATTCCTCTACCCCGTTTCCTCGAACTCTGCTTTTTTCTCCTACATACCATTTTTCATTACCTTTCAACTCAATGGTTGAACATTAACTGAGGTTAATTAATCAATACATCAACTTGAATTGAATTGGTTTAATTTTCAATCGAGTTGGAAATGAATTCACACCACAATCAATCTAGTCAAAATGTCTAGACTGAAACAACATATCGTTCACTCTCTCTCTCACACAACTGTTACAAGATTTATGTTTTCGGGGCTAATACAAAGCCAGCATATTGCCCAAGACCCATCTTAGATGTAATAAGATCTCCGACTTGCTCCTCAGTCAAATTATGTTGTTTAGCCTCTATCCACTGAGGTTAATTAATTAATCAATACATCAACTTGATTTGGTTTAATGTTCAACCATTGAGTTGGAAGTGAATTCATATTTCTACATCTAATGCTATACTGACAGATTGAAGTGAATCCATATTGCTATGATACATTGCTTGAATGATAAGAATATTATTTCAAATCTGAAAGGTGAATGTGATTTGAAAAGGGAGAAATGATGCTGGGCCACCCACATCTGTGAAGCACGTGCAATGTAGGAGGGGGCGAGAAGCTGCCAGCGCTTGCCTGCACAGCTGTGTGTGTGTGTGTGTCTAGCGGTAAAGTCTACTGAGCATGCTCACAACAAACTATAAAAGACCCACTCACCTTATTTAAATATCATTCACAACAGAGCAGCTGAACCAGCATTTCTTCTTCTTCTTCTGTGTGATATTCATTACGAACTTATCAACAACAACAGGTAAGAATTGAAAACAATTTTTTATCAAATATGCACACATTTTATTCAACTATTCACACACATACATCTATACAATTCGTAACACATAGGTCAACGAATTGTATACAGATATAAATTGTTAAGCTTTAACAATTTTTATATCTGACCATTTGGAGACTTATGTGTTACTACTAACACATAATTTTTACAAGTTTCATTGAAATGGTGTATTTTTCCCGCGTCAATGCAGGAAGCGAATCTTTGAGGCAGATACACCTCGCATTTGCTTCCTGCATTGATTATTTTTAAAATTACATGTCGCCCGTGTGTTATGTATTGGTGTCCCTCCTCACGCGACGATGCGGTAGGATTATCCTCCTTGCAACTCCTCCACCTCCTTTATTAACGGCGCGAGTGAGGAGTCCTCATGCATTACAGCTCGTTTCTGTTGAAAAATATTTGATTAGTGTCTTATTTGTTTCAGATCTCTACATCAGATTATCATCGAATTCTCTGCATAAAGTGAGTAATATCAGTTATTGAAATAACATTGTTGCATGATCGAGTACTTTAAACAATAATATCTAAGCAGATCAAATAATATTTCCTTAGCATCAATTTCTATTCGGTTCAAATAATATTTCCTTTGCATTCCAAGCACTTCAAATAATATTGGTCACATTTATGCATGATTGAATACTTTAAACAATAATATCTCATAATACCATTTCTAATCAGTTCAAGGAAATATTGCTTGCATTCTAATCAGTTCAAATAATATTCAGATCAAATAATATTCATATCAAATAATCAAAGACTCGTATGTGCACAGATTTTTTAACAATCAATCACGGAAAAAATCTGTGCATACACAAGTTAATAATATTTGTTGAAACTAACCTTTGATTGAGTGAGCACCTCATCCTCCTCTTCGCCTCTGTCTTCACCCTCCTCGAAGGTTAGTTTCCTCTTGGTCTGCCTCTGCTTGATCTTGTTGCTCAGCGTTGTCAGCACCGCACGCCGCGGCGCCCACGTAGGTGCTGGAGCCAAGCGCTGAATGGGGCTGTGGCCGATCACGATCTCGCCCCCTGGTGATGTTGGATCCTGTGGAGCGGGTGCGGGAGCAGCGGAGGTGGGAGCTGAGGGCAGCGGGCAGCGGAAGAGGCGGCGCAGGACACGGCAGCTTTGCGCTGCCAGTAGTTTAGCACACACTGCGGGGGTGGCTATCCGGCAGGATGTAAGATGGTGAAGATGGAGAACTCATCTTGATGCGTGAAGTCTCTGATGTCTCGATGTAAATGATAATTTTCCTCTCATCGCTTGTGTTTTATATAGCATACGTTTCTCTCTCTGTTCCAGGCACGTGCGAGCGAGAGCGTGCTACAAGGCGAAAAAAATTCGAATTTCTCCCCAACAACACGAGCTCTCAGATCGTTATCAGATTGTAAGTATCCCACACACGATCATTTTTCAAATAGCATCCATGTGTTAGAAGACAGAAAAAATCTCGTCTAGAACTTAGCATGAGACTTCACCTGCTAGAAGCTGAAATCCCATGTCTACGGCAATAAAACCCATGATTCTAATTTTATATTCAAATCAATGTTAGATCCTTCAACATCGAAGTAAGAGCACCTCATTTTTCAAACATGAATCTTATCTTGTCAGTGTTTTCTATCATCAATATGACATTTTAATATTTAATGTATTACAGTAGCAAAGTTGTTGCATTTCATTTATTTACAATATTGCACACATACTTGATTTTGATCTTTCTTTGTCAATCCTGTTCTAAGCCTGTCTCATCTACAGAATCTCGTAAAAAATTCCAGATAACTTGATTTAATTGTTCTTCTGTGAAATAGCATTTCTCGATTCAGTTATTAAATATTTTATTGTTTTCGCAGCATTTTCTCGCCTCTCAACTCGAGTTCCGAACCTCATAACCAGTTGAGCTCTCGTCGAGACAAGACAGCTGAGAGGAATCAATCATAGGACGGTATCTACACCTGAGAGGAATCAATCATAGCATAGACCGCTATCTACACCTGTAGCCCGCTATCTTCACCTGTAGCCCGCTATCTACACTCGAGGAGATTCACGCAGCATCAACCACTACATGTAAGTACATTTTCACTTTGATTTCATCCTCTGAGGACTATTTTTCTCCTCTGAGGACAGGTTTTCTCCTCCGAGGACAGGTTTTCTCCTCCGATGACTATTTTTTTCCTCCGAGGACTATTTTTCTCCTCCGAGCACAGTTTTTCTCCTCGGGAGAAAAAACCTTCTACAATATACTGCATGCATGCGATTTATCTTTAGAATATGGTATATCCGGAACATCCAAGCCCCGCTCTTCTTTCTCACACTCATCGTATAAACAAAACGGTAAATGTATTACTTTTTCAAATGGTTCATCGATAATATATTTGCAATAGACACATTGCAGATAGAATGGATTTTTATGTAAGAAATAACCATTTCTCGCAAAATACTCTGCTTTATTGCGTAATGATTTACAAAAGTCACAATGTAGATGGTGTGGAGGTAGTTTTTCAAAGTACTCTCCTTGAATGGATGAATCTTCTACACAATTAAAAGTTGAATATCTTTCTTCATATTCTCGTAGAATATTATTATCGTAATTCTCCTCTTCAATTGTTATATTATCTTTCCTTCTACAGTTTGGACTGTACCTTGCATGTTCTATTGCTGGTATGTCACTTTCTTCCCATTTTCCCAATAATTGAACAAAATACACATCGCACAATGTCTGGTGGAGATGAGAATATAAATCCCTCTTTCGCCATGTTTTCGCGGACAAATTCTGACTAGTTTTTGTCCATCTTTTATCAAAAGATAATTCTTAATCTTTCATGCAACATTATGTGATCTTGAGATATCATTTTCACACACCCTTCTTCTACAATGTCAATTCACAACTAAACATGTTGTTGTACTCTATCTCATCCTGATCGTTTTGTTTTTTCAGAATCATGCCGAGGGAACGCAGACTACGTGGTGTGAATTCCACAGCAGCCCGCCATCGCATCACCCTCGATGAGGAGGATATCGACATCACCAGCGTGCTTGAGAGCTCGAAACGTCGAGTTTTCGATATAATTAGGGAACATGCAGCACGCTATGATGGGAATGTTAAGTGGTTTATTGTCCTTAACGTTTTGCTGTATAAATTAGTGGTGATGGATGACAAGCAGGTTGGTGACTCTGTCTCATCTCTAATAAATCTACATAGTTACTCCAACATAGCGCTAAACGTGCTTGAGAACTATGAAGATTTTAATGAGCATTTCATGTTAGCTGTGAGAAAAATCCTCACATCTTTTGAAAATTTCGTAAGATAAGGGAGTGGATGGGTGCTAAAGAAAATTGAATCACTGGATGTGAACGTGATTAATTTAATCCTATATACACATCCAGTTTCATTCAAACACCCCAGTTTTTGAAAAACAAAAAATGTATTATAAATGTGAAAAATCTCTCTGACGAAAAATGCTTTTTATGGTCAGTGCTCGCGTATTTCCATCAGAAGCCAAGGAACTCGGACTTAAGTGTAAAGTATTTGAGCAAGTTTGCTCACACACTTAATACGCGAGGTGTAAATTTCCGGTGACGACACGCGATATTAGAAATTTGAAATACTCAATCCGGACATTGCAATTCACGTCATCGCATACGAGAACAAAAAGTTTTTCCCCTTCCGTACAAGCATTTTCCGCACGCGTAAACACCAAATTAATCTTTTAATGCTAAAAGGCGATGCAGGAAAAACTCATTTCTGTTTAGTAAATACCGCGAACGGAAAAACGGGCTATCTCGTCTTCTCCCACCTTTCAAAATCCCACGGTCAAGTACATGTTTGTAATTTCTGTTTTCACCAGTTCACATCAGACAAAACTCGAAATGTAGACGGTAAAGCAAATTTGTTGAAACATGTGGAACTTTGTTCCAAGTTTGAATCTCAGCGCGTTTCATATCCTAAACGCGGAGAGACAATTAAATTCAAGAAACTAGGCGCGACGTTGAAGAAAAAGTACACCATTTACGCGGATTTAGAAACATACATTGTGAATATTGATGATGATGACGATGATGATTGCAATTCTGATGAAATTACTCATAGTTACACAAAGAAAACGGCGCGTCATATTCCCTGCGGGTATTGTTTCGTTGTTATAGATGTTAACGGGGAAATCGCCTACGGACCTGTACTCCATAGATCGAGTAGTTTGGACGAAAAAATCATGGAGGAATTTCTTCAGGAAATTACAGATCTCGGCGACATTTTGTATGAGGATATGAAACGAAATTCCGATGCAAGCTTTATCCGAAAGTCAAGAGCGTGAATTTCAAAATTCAGTAAACTGCGGGCTTTGTGCTGAACCGTTTTTAGACAGCGATATTAAATGTCGTCACCACGCGCATGAAACCGGTAATTACTTGTGTGCGGCACATGTTTCTTGTAATTTAACAGCTCGTACTCCGGAGTACATATCGTGTTATTTTCATAATTTCTCCGGTTTTGATTCGCATTTTATTCTGAAATCGCTCGGTAAATGTAAAAAAGAAATTTCCTGCATCGCAAATACGTCAGAGAGATTTTTGACACTTTCAGTAGGCAAAATTAAATTTTTAGATTCCTACAAGTTTATGTCTGAATCCTTGGAAGTATTGGTGCGTAATTGGTAGAAAGTACAGACATGGAAAAGGAGTTCGAACGATTATTTTCGGTGTTTCATGATCCACCTCGCGAACACAGACAGCTCTTGTTGAAAAAAGGAGTATATCCCTACTCGTACATGAGCTGTCCCGAAAAATTCGCCGAAACATCGCTTCCTCACATCAATGTTTTCATAACGATTTAACTGATACACCTCTGTCTCGCGAAGAATATGAGCATGCGCAAAGAGTGTTCTCAACATTCAAGCTGAAAAATCTGGGTGAATATCACGATTTTTATTTATGTTTGGACGTAATGCTATTAGCAGTAGTTTTTGAATCCATGAGGTCTACGCTTTTTAGCTCATACGGCCTCGATGTGACCCATTTTGTTTCTCTCGCACACTTCACCTGGAATTGCATGCTGAAACACACTAAAGTCGAACTGCAATACTTACAGATCCTGACATGCATCTTATGTTTGAGTCGGGGATGAGGGGTGGGGTGTCATTCATCGGTAAACGTTATTGTGAAGCAATAACAAACATCTACCCGAAACATACGATCCTTCAAAACCGTCTAATTATCTGCTTTATATCGATGCAAACAGTTTATACTCGGAAGCTATGAGCCGAAGCTTGCCTGTTGGAAATTTCAAATTCCTCTCAGAGGAAGAAATTTCCAGCCTTGATTTCGCGAATTTGGACCAATTCAGAAACCGGATATATAAGAATGTGATCTCAAGTACCCTCAAGAGTTACATGATAAGCATGCGAGCTTCCCCCTCACCTCTCCACCAAACGCCACCGCGCGAATTGCTCTCGAACTACCAAACGAATGAGAACGTCAAACTGGAACCAAAAAGCTCATGAACACACTTTTTGATTGTGAAAAGTACATTGTTCACTATGTCAATTTAAAGCTCTACCTTCAGCTCGTTTTGAAATTATTGAAAGTGCATCGCGTCATTAGCTTTTCCCAATCTCCCTGGCTGAAAAGCTACATCGACTTGAATATCCGGAATAGACAGAACGCGAAAAATAATTTGAAATATCCTTCTTTAAGGCCTGTTGCAATTTGATTTTTGGTAAGACAATTCAGAGTAGTCGTAAGCAAATGAATGTTAAAATTATCACGGATGAAAAACGGTTAGATAAGTACATTTCAAATCCACTATGTAAATGCTGGCAATAATTAGTCCGAACGTGATCGCGGTTTTCTCTCGTAAGTTGGAACTTAAAATGAACAAGCCTGTCTATTCTGGCTTTTCCGTACTGGAGTTGAGTAATTCCATATGTACGATTTTTTCTATTGTAAATTACAAAAAATTATGCCGTGGGATCGTATAGAACTGTGTATGACTGACACCACAGTTTTCTTCTAAACCTTCTAAAGTCGAATGTGTATCAGTTGATTAGAGAAAATTTGTCCCTTTTCGATACTTCTAACTATCCACCTTCCCACCCTTGCT